>NC_056725.1:281527722-281560222 GCF_019279795.1 Protopterus annectens
AAGTGAGTCCCCATTAGATTTAATATTGAAAATTCGTAACTTATTTGCAGAGCAAAGTGTTGCAAGATTTTTATATGGGGAGATCAGGTTAGTGAGGATTGGGGTATTATTTAGGTGATGAAGAATTTTTTGTATGATTACCAGTTGATTATACAGTAGATGGTTTTGTAGTTCTGACCATCCGAGTTGTTTAAGGTTGTGACAGTGGTGGGTTCTAAAAGGGTTGCCTGTGGCAAATCTGGCTATGTTGTTATAGCTAGTTTCAAGTTTGTTTAGATTGTGTTTTGATAGATTAATATATATACCAGAAGCATAGAATAGGGTAGAAATGAGGTGAGTCTGGGCAATAGAGGTTCTAGCTAGTGGTGTGAGGTAGGGTTTGATTCTATACAGGGAGCCTAGTTTTTTATTAACAGTTTGGATGGTGTTATTGATATGGTCGTCATAGCTGAGTTTATTATCTATGGTAATGCCCAGGAGATGTGTGGTAGTTTCAGGGGAAATAGTAGTTCCATTGTTAGAGGTAATTGTAAAGTGGATTTCTGGTGACTTTTGTGTGGGAGCGAAAAGCAGCAATTTTGTTTTTGGGGATTTAGGAGGAGGCAATGGTGGGTAAACCACTTTTCAACAGTGTTAAATACTATATATATATATATATATATAGAGAGAGAGAGAAAGTGAGAGAGATATCAGAGAGGATACAATCACTGCGCATGAAAATGTTTAATTATGAAAGGTATAAACATGAGAATAATTAATGTATTTAATGATGAGATGATGGCATACAGGGTGGGAAAATAGAAATAATGAGTGATATTGGACAAAATCTTGGAGAAGGAAAGAACAACAGTGGAAGAAAACAGGAAAATAAATCTGGAAAAACTATCACAGATGATGCTTCATGAACATGAGAATAACGGTAAGATATCTAGGAGATGTCTGTAGCAGAAGAATTTTGGCGAATCAAAAAAGAGAATGAAAGACAACACCATTTAAATGAGAAATGGTAATGAGGAAAGATTACAAAGAGTTACTCTATGGTATTAAACACAATGAGAATGAAAAAAGAGTTGTCAGGATTACTCAAAAGACAAGAAGTGGAAAAAAATAAATACAAGGGTGGAATTAACAGATGCATCTGCAAAGGAAGAAATGTCTTAGGGAATAAAACACAAGAGAAATTTGAGGAAAAAAATGTATAGAAATAAGAATATATGCGGTAAACATAATTTGAAACAGAGAACGTCTACTCAGAAACATAAGTATGTAACAGTATTGATAAAAACTTCTCAAGCTTTTCTTGAAAAGAATGAAGTTGTAGGAAACCTAAGATGTTTAGATATAGCAAGTATGGAAAATGCATTGGAGATAATTTGAAATGGGACTTTATTTTATATTCGCCCAACCTGCTCTTCTATACTAATGACAACAGAGCATCATTTGGTATTTTTATTTTAGAAGATATCTTTATGAATAATCAAAATTTTATAGGAAATAAGGATGGGCAAAGTAGAAAACAGGATGATGCACAATGTCACCAAAATTATCGGGAAGATTTGAGTAAAGAAAGGGACAGGGAGGAAATAATTACAAAGAAACACAAGATGTAATTATTACTTTATCCACAACAAAAGTGTGAGAATAGTGGGCATGAACTTAAAGATAAGAAAGGTGAAGTTAAGTCTGGAAAGATTAACCTGCTTTATTGGTTGAAATTGCAAGAAAATATATACTGAAGCAATCTGGAAGATCAGGTCACCTGTATAATTTTTGTATACAACAGTCCGAAACACGAGTACTGAAGTGATGATATAAATTGGATCAGTCACATGAAAGATCATCTCAGATTCTATGTTGTGTCAGAAAACTTTTGAAAAAATGGAATCTGAAAAAAAATGCAAATTTTAAATGCATTGGTATTTGCGGGATGTCTTGGCAAGATAGCAAGGACTGTAGCAGATATTGCTGTGACTAGATTAAAGAGCAGATGAAACAATGCAGTCATAGTGGTGGCATGGACTGGTGTCAGAGTTGTATACTGTTAAGGAGATATTATGATAATTCTGTGTTTTTAATCAGATAATGGAATGGAATGTGGGATACAGTAGGCATACTTTTAAAGGAAAGATGACTAACAAAGTTGGATACATTACTAGTACAATATTGTCAGCATTTTGAAGTTGAGCCCAGTAAATACAATACTTTCAGAAGAGTGCATTAGTACAGAAATAAAGGTAGGCAGGAATCTCTTCCCATATATGTCAGTGAAAATGGACATTTTTTTTTGTTTTGGTATTTATTAAGGGAAGAAAATAAATAACATGTTCAGTGTGTGCACCCCTTCTATACTTACACAAACTGGATGCCAACAGAAGAAATTGAAAGTTCTACGAAAGTGAAAATAAACTAATGCCTGATAAACTGCTGCCATCAAAATAGCAGAACAGATGTGTTTTATAATGATATGGAATACATGGGTAAAATTCATGGCATATTTTTGCAATTCTTAAAGGTTAGTGTAGCAGGGAGAGTGTACTACAACTTGTAGATAAACATCAAATAGTAATATGTAGGAAAACCAATCAGTGATTAACAAAAAATATATCTTTATGACAATATAATAGTAATTTGGCTTCCATTTTATCATAAGTAATGTATCATTTGAAAACTTTAAATGATAGATTAATATGGCAATCAAATGTGTTAATTTGCCACATAGGATGCATCTTTTATGAGTCTGCCGAAAAACAATAAAAGCTTAGAATTTGATTAGAGGATAAGAAAAGAGGGTGGTATACAGAGACCAGTGGGCAAAATGGTTAAGGTTTTTTGCCTCCACGTACAAGGAGTAAGGTTTGATCCTGATCTTTGGCAAATGCCTGCATGGAGTTTGCATTTTCTCCTTGGGTTTCTTTGGAGTTTTTCCCACCTCCCAAAGCAAGCTGAGTGTTTCAAGCTCAACCTCACCCAAAAATGGAAGTGTGGGCAGTAGCACAGACTCTAGTTGATGCCCTATGGCAGGAAAAGTTGTATAGACCAGCCACTTTGTCACCAACTGTGGTGCACAGCATCCTCTAGATAGGAAAACGTGTATCATAGACTGCATGCTGTTCCAGGGATAGCCACTTGATGGTGTAAGAATTGGGTCTGTGTTATACAGTCACGTTGGTTAATGTCACCAAATGGGCATGGGTATTTGCCAGTAATAAGTGGGTTGAGGACTCAGCCTACTCCTACCTAGTCTAGAGACTCATACTAATGGTGGCAGGAGTATATGTGCCGTTACTGGCCAGCGTGTGCTGCCATAAAGACTAGCAGCCATGGCCAGTAAGCTACTGGCTGTCCAGTGTACAATTGTCCAGCTTAGGTTACCTGGGATAGCTCTGTTGAGTGAAAGCTTGACATAAAGTCAACCTGCCAAGCATGTACTAAGAATCGCTATACTCAATGTAGGTTCACTGACAGGACAGAGCTTGGAAGTATATGACATGTTGGTGAGGAGTAGGCTGGACATTCTCTGCATCCAGTATCCATGAGACAAGATGGAAGGACAATGCAGCAAAGCCACTTGGCTTGGGGTATACTACACAGGGAGGTGACAAACATGACATTTTTTGGGAATTGTGGTAAGGAAGAGGCTTCAGAAGACAGTTATGGATGTCTTCAAAATTAGTGACAGACCCATTGTAATCAGACTTCAGTGTAAGGCTAGGGCAGTATTTATAATCTCAGCCTATGCCCCACAGCAGGGTTGTGATTGTGAGGAAGAGTACATTCAGACAGCAGTTGCAGGACCTACTTGTTAAAACAGGACAACATGAACTGGTGTTGATAATGGGTGACTTGAATGCGCATATTAGGACAGGCAGAACACAATATGAGGATTGCGTTGGTCCACATGGGTGTATCAACAGAATAAAAGAAGGAGTGACCATTCTAAATTTCTGTCTGACAAATGGCTCTATGGTGACCAACACATGGTTCAGCAAAAGAGACAGTCACAAGATCACATACAAGAGTTGCCTACATGCAACTCAAGCAGACTTCCTCCTAGTAAGAAAAGGGTTCTGGGGTAGAATCCATGATTGCAAAGTCATCCACAATGAAACAGTCAGTCTACAGTGTAAGCCATTGGTTGCCACAATTAACTGCAAGCAGTGGTCAGAGAAGACTCTAAGGTCAACGGATTCTACACTGGAAACTTGGAAGTTGACTTGAAAGAAAGTCCATGAGTTCAAGGAATTTATGCAGGGCTCAAGCACCTCAAGACGAAGATAAAATAATTGAAGCTGAAGACGAATGGCAGTGCCTCAAAACTGCATGTGTAAGAACTAAAGAACAGGTATGTAGCTATGCCAGGTATAGAAATATGGTACATGGAGAAAGCTGATTGTGGAATGCACAAGTCCAGGATGTCATCAAAAATGAAAAGAAGGAGTGCAAGAAACAGTGGGAAATAGAAAAGATGGACTAGGTCAAGAAGGAATACTGGTCAGCTAAGAAAGAGGCTAAGAGAGGGGTTGCAGTAACAAAGTTCAAGGCATTTGAGGCACACTACCTTTTTCTAGGAAGTGACTTGGTAGATGTCACAAAGAAATTCTTAGTTTGAAAGACAAAGATAGAAAGATAAGGAAGATAGTCAGACACCCTTCATAATGGGTGCCAACATCATCCTGCTCACCAGTCCACAGGATGTCAAAGGCACATGGAAGGAGTATTTCCAGCAGCTTCTGAATGAAGAAAACCCCACAGAAGCTGTATTGCCCCAGACACAGCCTATGATGAGAGAAGATTAGAAATACACCATAGAAGAAGTGAGAAAAAACTAAGGAAAATGAAGCCAGGGAAACCAGCACGTGCTGATGAGGTCACAGCAGATATCATCAAGATGTTGGGTGAGATAGGTGAGAAATGGCTCCTGATGGTACTCAAAGCAGTATGAAGAGAAGGTTGCATCCCAGATGACTGGAGAATAAGCATACTAGTACCAGTATATAAGATCAAAAGGGATATCCACAATTGTGAGCAGAACAAAGGTACCAAACACCAGTCACACTGAATGAAATTTCTTGAAAGGATGCTTGATAAATGAATATGCAAAGTAATAGAAAGTAAGCATTTATATCAAGTTATCGAAAGATGAAAATAGCGAACGCTATTTCATCAGCCCCAAAACATCTAAACATGAAAATATTTAACATTCAAAACAGCGAATGCTGCTCCGAAACACATACACACAACACAAGCACATCAAACAAACAGCAACCACACACATACACTTAAATTCCTACATCTAACTCTACACTAAACTAAACATACACTACTATCTACCCACTTACCTTAACCCAAACCCTAACCCTAAGGTCCGTCACTATCGCACACTCACCTAAGCCACGCCCTAACCCTAACTCACTTAAACTGCCCCCAACCCTAAAGGCTGTCACTATTGCACACATGCTTAACCCGTGCCCTAACCCTAACTCACTTAACCCGCCCCTAACCCTAACGTACAAACAATCGCACACTTACCTGACACCAACCCGTAACTTTCCACCACAGCGCTAAGAATTGCGAAGCCACAGAAATGGCCAACTGAATTCTTTCCTGAGGAAAGAATTCTCTGTTCTGCAGCTTCACTTTTCTTAGCATTCGCTGAATAGTGTTCGATATCAGAACATTCGAAGTTTTAATACTTTGATATTCTGATATAGACACAAAAGTAAGATGGGTGATGAGCAGTTTGGAATTAGAACAGTATGCAGCTCTCCCAACCTGATATTTGTTGTGCTGTGAAACAGATAGTTGAGAAGAAGCTAAAGATGAGGAAAGAGTCCAACTTGGCATTGCTAAACTTGGAGAAAGGATATGACAAGGTCCCAAGAAAGCTGATTTGGCAGTCCTGAGGTGGAAAAAAGTCCCGGAAACATTGGTAGATTAGCGCAGGCTGTGTACTAGGACCCAATGACTAAAGTATGAACAGTGATCGGTCTCACAGCGATATTCCCAGTGGGAGTGGGTGTACATCTAGGTACAGATCTGAGCCCTCTGCTGTTCACATTGGTTATGGACTACTTCAGCTAGCAGGTTGGAGGGGAGATACCAAAAAAGCCAGTATATGCAGGCAATGTGGCATTATGGACAGATTCTGAGCAAGAACTTCAAAGGATAGAGGAATGGAATGCAAAACTGAAGGCACATGGGATGGAAGTGAGTACAGATAAGACAACTGTAGCGGCAGCAAATGAAAATTGAGATAGAAAGGAAAATAGTAGCACTCATTAACAACTTCAGGTATTTCCAAGGGATGGTGGAGGAGAAGAGAAGTCTGAATGAGGAGCTCAAATGTAGAAGCAAAGGAGCTGTAGCCAAATGACACAGAGTGTCAGGGGTAGTGTGTGACAGAAAAATGCCAAAGAAGCTGAAATGTAAGGCATAGGAAACAGTGGTGTGATAAGTACTATTGTATGGTACAGAAACCTGAGCAGTAAAGGGAGAGATGTTGAGGAAGTTAGAAGTGGTGTAGATTAAGTGCCTGAGATGCAAGTTAGGATAAACACTGTGGGTAGATAATGAAAAGAGGACATCAAAGCAAAAGCCACAGTAGCTCCAGTTGTAGAGGTCAATGAGAACAGATTATTGTGGCCCAGGAACTGCCACAGAAAAGAAGAAGAGGAAGACAATCTGATTTGGGATAGTGACAATCAGGCATGACTGGTCAGTAAGGTAGAAGACTGGTATTAAATTGAGAAGGATAGAGACAGTTGACATATCATCCCAATCCCATGTAGAAAAATGGAAAAAGAGGTTGATGATGATGATGATGATGGAGGTTTACAGATCGTAAAAGGAAAGGAAAAGAAATAAATGACATTTTAGAGAGATATTTGAACAAAATAAATCAGAACTTTATTTTGCCATCCAATAATTTACGCACAATTTATATTAGATGCAATTTATGACAATGTTCAGAATATAAAAGTGACAACAAAATAAAAAGCATGTTTTAGAGCAGGTCAGGATATGGTTAAGAGTGAAACGCCATGAACTCTTTTGCTAGATGTGCATTAAAATGGTTTAAAGAAAAACGTAAGACAATTGTTTAGAAGTAAGGAAACAGAAACTATTAGCAGATAGATAAGAAGAAGAAGACAAAAAAATATGCAATGGACAGAATTTAAAAGAGGTGAAATGTGAAGTACTAACAAAGAGGTCATTGTTAGTCCACTCTAAATGCTCATAGCTAAAATTATAAGCATTAAATAACGGTGTGATGATTTGTCTATACATTAGCATGTTTTATTACTCTAATAGAGAATTTAAAGATACAAGTATAACTCTTCAAAAGCAATCTCCAAATGAGAACCAGGAATGTGGTATTTGAAGGGATATTACAATAGATAAAATCAAAGATTGCTTGCCGAATAAAAAAAAAATTAGCAACCCAGTCCTGACATATATATAAACACATTTCATAAAATAGACAAGATAAAATGGAATAAAATATTACAGCAACAATTTCACAATTATCTAAAAAGTATATGTGTGCATATCTATGTTAAGGAGGGGTTATAGTGTCCTTGTTTAAAAATGTATGCAAAAGCATATAGGCCTATAATATCTTAAGACATATTGTTAATTAATTAACATTTAATGCAATTGTTCTTGAAATCTTAAAAAAAAAAAAAACTTCTGCATTGGGATAAGCAAGATGCAGATCACTTGTATAGGGGAAGGGTCTTTTTAACAGTCGCACTTACTACTGCAACAGAAAGATGAGAAATATATATGGATATGGTTTCAAAAACTGCTTATGGTTTTCTTTGATCTGGAAACTACTTTTGACACATTTAGTAAGACATATAGGATGTACTGGCAAAGAAAGTTTACAATGAATTAGATGAAAGCTTCGTATGATTAAAACTGAGCACAGTTGTTAGTTTTAACAAAGAGGATGCTCTCTAAGAAATTCCCTGTTCATAAAATGGCTTATTATGGCTTCCCATTAGAGAGTATGCCTTCCTGTATGCACCCCATGCAGGCTACCATTCAGACCTGGCTTGACAGAGAAAACTGCACACCCCTACCCCTTGCACAGCATGTTGCATACCTCTGCCCCCCCCCCCACTTGCAGGGGATAACACTACAACTATTCCTGTCAATAACTTTGGTCAATTGGTACAGCTGGTCTCTCCTTCTACCCCATCAGCTCACTAAAGTGCCCAGTTTACTTGTTAATTCCAGGTCACCTGAGCAGTAATTAAGGTTTTCTCCTTCACTGCCATAGTCCTGGCCCTTTAACACTTTAGTAGAAGAAGCAACCTTATCTTTTCTCATTTGATTTATTTTTAATTTTGATCTCAGCGCTACTTAAATCATGTTACCTGTTTTTCTATGATATTTTATATTGTTTAAATCTTTAATATTATTTCCGGAGTGATTACTCAGAATATACTAAGAACAGTAGATGAGTTGAGGTTTTGTATTTGGCTCTGCAGTGTAATATACAGTTTGTATTTACTGGCGGAAAACAACACATTTGTGATGCATGAGGCAAAGAGCTCATCTGAATGCCAGGCTCTTTCAAATACAGAAAAAAATGGCTCTCCTCCTGTTAGTTGTGACTTGTCATAAATTTATATCTAGCATGTGTACTATTTGTGTACTTCTAGTATGATCATCATTTATATATTTCTGACAGGTTCTTTTTTTGTCCATTAATTTTCAGGCAAATTCTCTGTTGTCTTATTATATAAATATAAGGAAAATTTATGGTTACTACACTGGAAATGAAGATTTTTGTGACATGACTGAAATCCTCTGGAAAAAAGGTAACCTTCACATTTATTGTGCCATTGTGTCATTGTTAATGGTTCACAAACAATTATATCTCAACTCAGTGTCACTAAATTGAATCTCTAAAGTTTGCATTCAGCAATTTTCAAAATATTATAAAATTAAATTATTGTATCACCATTAACTACATTTATGATTTGTAATACAATGCTACTATGTTTTGAAAAATCCTGATATACTATTAGAATCTCTTACCATGTAATCAATTTAGAAATTCAAGGTTAGAACTTGTGGCAGCATAGATATTTTGTATTGGTTAGGAAGAAGAAATATTAAACAATCATTAATATTAATCTGCTTTCAAAAATGGCAGAAATACTGTTTTGTTTACCTTTTCAACTCTTGATGAAAAGCAAATAAGAATCAGTTATTTAAATGTAGACATCTTACTGATGTATATGAGAGTTATAAAATGTTGAGTGCTTAATATAAATTTCACTTGGCCTTTTTACAGTTTAAAATCATCGTTTTGGTTGTCTGGAAAATGTATAGATAGTTGTTTTACTAGAAGAATTGCTTTATCTCCACAAATAACTACCTAAAAACAACAGTCAGCATAAATGAATCTGATCATACCTCCGATAGTAACGGTATTATTATATGCTCATCAGAAGGATGCCAAGAAATTAATCTTTAGAGTGAAACTCGAGAAGTAAATCTCTTGGCCGCCATGTAATGAACATATGATGGTAGGCTAAGACTGGAGATCCAATTATAATTGTGATGCATAGAGATTTATCTGCTTTATGAAATGCTAGTTAAATAAAAGTAAAGAAAAAAGTGTATAATATTTTGCTGTCTTTCAAAGGTGGCAAAATGGACAGAAACCCATATAAGTCAGAGCAAGATTTCGAGTCAAAGTCAGGGACATAGGCAGCAGGCAGAAACAAAGGCATATTAACGTTTGCTGTCATTGATTGCTGGCTGGCATATCGATTCCTTAGTGCCTAATGTGAGATCTGTCCATACAAGTACTTTGGGGGCTGCTTAATAGCTATTGAGATCCAGTCTCAGAGTATAGAAAGCTAAAACAATAAGGCAATAATGGCAGGTTAGGCACCCAGACACAAATTAGTTCAGCAATATTCATATTTATAGGGGCATAATAAAATGAAGTATTTAGGATTATGGATTAAAAATTATTCTGGTGTGGCAGCTAAGGATATGAGGGAAGAGACTAAACAAAAGGAAAAACAAAAACTAAGGAAATGGAAATTTTGTTATATGGATATGGATAGTAACGATACAAGCAGTTAAAATGTTTTTAGTCCTTTTAGTCTTATATACAGTTCAGTCATATTTTTATCAACCAGAGGAGAAGAGCTGAAGGACTTTATCTGGGAGGCAAGATGGCAAGAGCCAAGTGGAATAAGATGATTCTTCCAGTAAAACAGCAGATTGGGATTACCCAATTTGAAGGAGTATTTCAGAGCTACAGATTTAAGGCTCTTATACATAGCACAAGCAGATAACTATAATTCAAAGTAGAAAGGGATGATGTTGAAACAGGAGGAAGCTCAAGAAACAAGAAGAGACTGGGATTTTGGATGCAGGCCTTTAAGGAGAATAACAATAATCATAAGGAATATTATATCCATAAAGTAGCAGAAAGTATTCTAAGAACTAAACCAACATGGGGATGGAGAGAGGATATTCTGCCAATAGGGATACAGACAATAGGCAAGAGGGGGCTGGAAGTTATTGTAGAAAGCTCACAAAGGAACCAAGGTATTGGGAGCAAATAACTAGATGTGGAGAGGTAATAGAATGGGAAGCGACCAACATTTTACTTGGACTGCAGGTTAGAGACTGCCTTCTCTATCAAGGATTGATATCAGAGTATAGGTAAAGAGAAAGAAATGGGGGGGGTCCTAAACAAAAGACCAGCACTGGTAGAATTTTTAGTAGAATCTAGAACAGAAGCTACTATTAAAAAGGAATAATTAGTAGAGCATATAAAATATTGCATGATAACTATAAGACTAACTCAGAGGAGGTTAGAAAGAATTGGGAAGAGAGACTGGATAAGAAATTCACAATGAAACAATGGGAAGATATAGGTACATCTCCCAAATATGCAACACAATCTAGAAGATTTAGGATTTTTGTTTGGAAATGTTTACATAAACATTTACCCCAAGTAGACTCCACTGATTTTTTTTTCTCAGGTAGGCAGGAAATGTTGGAGGTGTGATAGGGAAGAAAGGGGTACTTGGGAACATATTTTCAGGGAATGGAGTGGGTTGGTGGTCTGTAAGGATTCCATGCAGGATGCACTGTCAGAGATGCTGGGTTGGTGGATTGGTGTGACGGGCGAGATGATTTTTCTGAATTGCCCAGCCATGGTAAAGCCTTGCTGTGTTTAATTATGGTGGCTGCCAAAAAAGTAATTACTAGAAAATCGAAATCTAAACCAAATATATTAGATGTTGTGAATATAGTAACAGAGTTAAAATAACTGGAATTGAGATCTTTAGAAGAGGGTAGTAGCGACCTACATAGTAAAAAATAGGAATTGTGGGAACAATACCTACAGGGGAGGAATGAGCTTTAAAAGAAGGCAGGACTTAAATGAGCCATGCGATGTTTGACTGAAAATGATTGGGTAGATTATAAGTGATGCATAATGTTTGCAACTGGGAGTCTGTCATTATGTTTTGTGATGTAAAATGCTTACAACTAGGATTGTGTCAGTGTGGTTTGTTTTCATTATATAAGTGTATGATTGCTTATGCTGTAAGTGATGGTTTAATAAAGATGTTACTTGTTTAAAAAAAGAGGCAGGAATTGAATACTTTATGTAATGTTGTAGGTTATATGATATATAGCTATATATGTGAAGTGTAATGTTTGTTAATGTTAATTTGTTAATACAGCTTGATTAATTTTGTATAAATGTATATTTGCCTATGTCACAAGCTAATACTCAATAAAGGTGTTTAAAAAAGTGATTAACTAGTTTGTCATTCCCCAGTATTGAAACATAATCACAGAGCTCTCTCCAGTATATGAGCTTAAAGAGAAACTCTGTCAAAGTAATATAATATAATAATTGCTTATATATTTCAATGAAAGATGTAGGTTGAGAAACAATATGATTGTTTTTCTTTTTTGTTTTTTTTGTTTTTTTGCCTTGCCTTGCCTTACCTATAGTAGCATAAAGTCTTGTCATAAACCATTTACTGGGCCAAAGCTGACATAAGCTCTATAATTCTGAAGGGTGGCACTTACTTCATAACCCAATCATGCACCAAACTCTTCCATACTTTCTGAAATAGCTTTACTTAGTCATGAGACATAAATATAGCAAACAAAAGGAAAATGACTAATCAGCTTTAGATAATCAATGGGTACTTAGAAGAAAGTGCTAGAAACAAGCACAATTTTTCAAAGGTCTTTCACTGGTTTTGTATACAATTTAGAAAAACTTTCAGACACCACTGATCTGTGCCTAATGCTGACTGCTGCACATTAATACATACAGTATGCCACACAGGTCATGTTCTTGCAGTATACAGTAGGCAGTAAATATGTTGCTTTAGCTGATCTGTATAACAGCAAACTAAGGAATGAGATGCTGTAAGTTATTTTAACAGAATCAAATGCTAGAATGAAGTTACTCATTGAATCTGACTGGGCGTCTGTGGCCTCTCCAGATGAAAATTCAGGTATTGTCTCATTGGGAGAACTTTAATTTGCTAAGGTAGGCTGCTTTAAGGCACATCCATCATTCCACTCAATATAATTATTTAATAACCATGACACCATGTAGTGCCATCTTACTGAATCAGAAGCAATGGTTAAAATACAGGAGGGATAGTTCAGCAAATACTATCACTGAGGAATTCCGTTTATTTTTTGAATTCCACCTCTTCTATTTAGATATCTCAGCTGCACTACTTGTGTAGAATGCTGCGACACTCTTTGAAAACAGACACAGAAATATGTGAAACTGTTATGTTAACCATTGCATGCTCTGACACTGAACCAATATGAACTAGTTTGCTAGTTCTTTGATGGGAAATTAATAAGGCATGATTGTATGAATATAAAGCATATTATGTATTTATCTTTTAGGCTTTATATGGGAAGGTAGAATTCCAAAAGCTAAGTACAGTCAGAATCTTAGCTTAAGACAAAATATA
The DNA here is from genome assembly GCF_019279795.1 of Protopterus annectens. Lineage (NCBI taxonomy): Eukaryota > Metazoa > Chordata > Ceratodontiformes > Protopteridae > Protopterus > Protopterus annectens. Next base: position 281,540,721 of record NC_056725.1, read on the forward strand.
ACTTTTGTGTAAGCTGTTGTGCTATATTGTTAAAGAAAATACAGAAGGTGCAGCTGCCCCAGGTGCAAGCTGTTATAGGGTGTGACTGGTATTTCATTATCTGGCACAAATGCAGTACAATGACTCGTTTAAAAATCTGCAGCTGTTGAAATTCAGGCATAGAAGTGACAACCAGCAGCTTCATAGTGGTATTCATAGCTATGTAACAAAGTCTGCAGCATGTTCCTCTGCAGAGAACCCAAATACGTGTATAGATGGTAATTCATTGAACTACTTGGCACTGACTCACAATTGGCCATAACATATAAGAAAAACAGCATATGCAAAATAAAGTATAATGTCATGTAAGTGAAGAAGATGAGTCTAGAAAGAACATACTGATATGAGCATTCATATAGGAGAAAACAAAACATGACTCACAGTCATCAGGTGGGAAATGCAGCGGTGCATGAATTTGTGAATAAAGATAAAGTGCACACCAAAAGCATGATGATGCAATCAGAATGTTGTTAATTTACATATGCCATTGGCTGTTACTTGTGTGACATGAGGTGCATTTCAGAGACAAAGGCAGGTATTCTATACTCGTGTTGAAAAAGGAGTTAGAGTCATTCCTTGTATTGACAGAAGGTGAGAGATTTTTCTTGCCTAGAAGATGAAGGAGTTGATTTTAGACTTAATTTCTTCTCTATAATACTGGAAGTTGGAGATTTTATCCATCCAGATATCAAAGTACCTGAAGTCCAGGATGTGGTGATTTCTAAACCTGTTGTAATGAGGAAAGCTTTTGTTGGGTACCAAAATTCATAACTGTTTTTCTTCATTATATATTAGCCAAGTGGGCTGGTCAGTGACGATTGCCTCACGTTGCTGTTAAATAATTTATCAGAAGCATTAGACCTTTATATCTGCATATAATCTCATGACCCCAACTGCTTGTTTCTGGAGCAGCTACTCACTTGCTCCATTACTTTTACTGCACTGGTTGTAATTTTCATGAAGGGCTGCTTCAATCATGGTATTAGGAGAATAGTTTGAATATTGTCTGTAAAGGAAAAGAAATGATATTTGAACAAAATAAATCAGAACTTTATTTTGCCATCCAATAATTTACTCAAAGTTTATATTAGATGCAATTTATGACAATGTTCAGAATATAAAAGTGACAACAAAATGAAAAGCATGTTTTAGAGCAGGTCAGGATATGATTAAGAGTGAAACGCCATGAACTCTTTTGCTAGCTGTGCATTAAAATGGTTTAAAGAAAAACGTAAGACAATTGTTTAGAAGTAAGGAAACAGAAACTATTAGCAGATAGATAAGAAGAAGAAGACAAAAAATATGCAATGGACAGAATTTAAAAGAGGTGAAATCTGAAGTACTAACAAAGAGGTCATTGTTAGTCCACTCTAAATGCTCATAGCTAAAATTATAAGCATTAAATAACGGTGTGATGATTTGTCTATACATTAGCTTGTTTTATTACTATAATAGAGAACTTAAAGATACAAGTATAACTCTTTAAAAGCAATCTCCAAATGAGAACCAGGAATGTGGTATTTGAAGGGATATTACAATAGATAAAATCAAAGATTGCTTGCCGAATAAAAAAAAAATAGTAACCCAGTCCTGACATATATATAACCACATTTCATAAAATAGACAAGATAAAATGGAATAAAATATTACAGCAACAATTTCACAATTATTTAAAAAGTATATTTGTGCATAACTATGTTAAGGAGGGGTTATAGTGTCCTTGTTTAAAAATGTATGCAAAAGCATATAGGCCTATAATATCTTAAGACATATTGTTAATTAATTAACATTTAATGCAATTGTTCTTAAAATCTTAAAAAAAGAAAAACTTCTTCATTGGGATAAGCAAGATGCAGATCAGTTGTATAGGGGAATGGTCTTTTTAACAGTCACACTTATTACTGCTTATTACTACTGATATAAAAAAAAAATAGTAACCCAGTCCTGACATATATATAACCACATTTCATAAAATAGACAAGATCAAATGGAGTAAAATATTACAGCAACAATTTCACAATTATCTAAAAAGTATATGTGTGCATACCTATGTTAAGGAGGGGTTATAGTGTCCTTGTTTAAAAATGTATGCAAAAGCATATAGGCCTATAATATCTTAAGACATATTGTTAATTAATTAACATTTAATGCAATTGTTCTTAAAATCTTAAAAAAAGAAAAACTTCTGCATTGGGATAAGCAAGATGCAGATCAGTTGTATAGGGGAAGGGTCTTTTTAACAGTCACACTTATTACTGCAACAGAAAGATAAGAAGTATCTATGGATATGGTTTCAAAAACTACTTATGGTTTTCTTTGATCTGGAAACTACTTTTGTTAGTAGTAAGACATATAGGATGTATTGGCAAAGAAAGTTTACAATGAATTAGATGAAAGCTTCGTATGATTAAAACTGAGCACAGTTGTTAGTTTTAACAAAGAGGATGCTCTCTAAGAAATTCCCTGTTCATAAAAGGGTAGTAAAAGGGCTTATTATGGCTTCCCATTAGAGAGTATGCCTTCCTGTATGCACCCCATGCAGACCTGGCTTGACAGAGAAAACTGCACACCCCTGCCCTTTGCACAGCATGTTGCATACCTCTCACCCCCCCCCCACACACACACTTGCAGGGGATAACACTACAGCTATTCCTGTCAATAACTTTGGTCAATTGGTACAGCTGGTCTCTCCTTCTACCCCATCAGCTCACTAAAGTGCCCAGTTTACTTGTTAATTCCAGGTCACCTGAGCAGTAATTAAGGTTTTCTCCTTCACTGCCATAGTCCTGGCCCTTTAACACTTTAGTAGAAGAAGCAACCTTATCTTTTCTCATTTGATTTATTTTTAATTTTGATCTCAGCACTACTTAAATCATGTTACCTGTTTTTCTATGATATTTTATATTGTTTAAATCTTTAATATTATTTCTGGAGTGATTACTCAGAAGATACTAAGAATAGTAGATGAGTTGAGGTTTTGATTCTGCTCTGCAATGTAATATACAGTTTGTATTTACTGGCGGAAAACAACACATTTGTGATGCATGAGGGAAAGAGCTCATCTGAATGCCAGGCTCTTTCAAATACAGAAACAAAAATGGCTCTCCTCCTGTTAGTTGTGACTTGTCATAAATTTATATCTAACGTGTACTATTTGTGTACTTCTAGTATGATCATCATTTATATATTTCTGACAGGTTCTATTTTTGTCCATTAATTTTCAGGCAAATTCTCTGTTGTCTTATTATATAAATATAAGGAAGATTTATGGTTACTACACTGGAAATGAAGATTTTTGTGACATGACTGAAATCCTCTGGAAAAAAGGTAACCTTCACATTTATTGTGCCATTGTGTCATTGTTAATGGTTCACAAACAATTATATCTCAACTCAGTGTCACTAAATTGAATCTCTAAAGTTTGCATTCAGCAATTTTCAAAATATTATACCATTAAATTATTGTATCACCATTAACTACATTTATGATTTGTAATACAATGCTACTATGTTTTGAAAAATCCTGATATACTATTAGTATCTCTTACCATGTAATCAATTTAGAAATTCAAGGTTAGAACTTGTGGCAGCATAGATATTTTGTATTGGTTAGGAAGAAGAAATATTAAACAATCATTAATATAAATCTGCTTTCAAAAATGGCAGAAATACTGTTTTGTTCACCTTTTCAACTCTTGATGAAAAGCAAATAAGAATCAATTATTTAAATGTAGACATCTTACTGATGTATATGAGAGTTATAAAATGTTGAGTGCTTAATATAAATTTCACTTGGCCTTTTTACAGTTTAAAATCATCGTTTTGGTTGTCTGGAAAATGTAGAGATAGTTGTTTTACTAGAAGAATTGCTTTATCTCCACAAATAACTACCTAAAAACAACAGTCAGCATAAATGAATCTGTTCATACCTCCGATAGTAACGGTATTATTACGTGCTCATCAGAAGGATGCCAAGAAATTAATCTTTAGAGTGAAACTCGAGAAGTAAATCTCTTGGCCGCCATGTAATGAACATATGATGGTAGGCTAAGACTGGAGATCCAATTATAATTGTGATGCATAGAGATTTATCTGCTTTATGAAATGCTAGTTAAATAAAAGTAAAGAAAAAAGTGTATAATATTTTTCTGTCTTTCAAAGGTGGCAAAATGGACAGAAACCCATATAAGTCAGAGCAAGATTTCGAGCCAAAGTCAGGGACATAGGCAGCAGGCAGAAACAAAGGCATATTAACTTTTGCTGTCATTATTTGCTGGCTGGCATATCGAGTCCTTAGTGCCTAATGTGAACTCTGTCCATACAAGTACTTTGGGGGCTGCTTAATAGCTATTGAGATCCAGTCTCAGAGTATAGAAAGCTAAAACAATAAGGCAATAATGGCAGATTAGGCACCCAGACTCAAATTAGTTCAGCAATATTCATATTTATAGGGGCATAATAAAATGAAGTATTTAGGATTATGGATTAAACATGATTCTGGTGTGGCAGTTAAGGATATGAGGGAAGAGACTAAACAAAAGGAAAAACAAAAACTAAGGAAATGGAAATTTTGTTATATGGATATGGATAGTAACGATACAAGCAGTTAAAATGTTTGTAGTCCTTTTAGTCTTATATACAGGTCAGTCATATTTTTATCAACCAGAGGAGAAGAGCTGAAGGACTTTATCTGGGAGGCAAGATGGCAAGAGCCAAGTGGAATAAGATGATTCTTCTAGTAAAACAGAGCAGATTGGGATTGGGAGCTACAGAGTTAAGGCTCATACATAGCACAAGCAGATAACTATAACTGAAAGTAGAAAGGGATGATGTTGAAACAGGAGGGAAGCTCAAGAAACAAGAAGAGACTGGGATTTTGGATGCAGGCCTTTAAGGAGAATAACAATAATCATAAGGAATATTATATCCATAAAGTAGAAGAAAGTATTCTAAGAACTAAACCAACATGAGGATGGAGAGAGGATATTCTGCCAATAGGGATGACTGCAACTAGGGATACAGACAATAGGCAAGAGGGGGCTGGAATTTATTGTAGAAAGCTCACAAAGGAACCAAGGTATTGGGAGCGAATAACTAGATGTGGAAAGGTAATAGAATGGGAAGAGACCAACAATTTATTTGGACTGCAGGTTAGAGATTGCCTTCCCTACCAAGGATTGACATCAGAGTATAAATAAAGAGAAACAAAAAGAGGGGGGGGTGGTCCTAAACAAAAGACCAGCACTGGTAGAGTTTTTAGTGGAATCTAGAACAGAAGCTGCCATTAAAAAGGAATAATTAGTAGAGCATATAAAATATTGCATGATAACTATAAGACTCACTCAGAGGAGGTTAGAAAGGATTGGAAAGAGAGACTGGATAAGAAATTCACACTGAAACAATTGCAAGATATAGGTACATCTCCCAAATAAGCAACACAATCTAGAAGATTTAGGATTTTTGTTTGGAAATGTTTACATAGACATTTACCCCGAGTAGACTCCACTGATTTTTTTTTTCTCAGGTAGGCAGGAAATGTTGGAGGTGTGACAGGGAAGAATGGGGTATTTGGGAACATATTTTCAGGGAATGCAGTGGGTTGGTGGTCTTTAAGGATTCCATGCAGAATGCACTGTCAGAGATGCTGGGTGGGTGGATTGGTGTGACAGGGGAGATGATTTTTCTGAATTGCCCTGACATGCTAAAGCCTTGCTGTGTTTATTTATGGTGGCTGCCAAAAAAGTAATTACTAGAAAATCGAAATCAAAATGGTGTGCCAGTGATATGCAACAGGGAATGGATAGCAAATCAACAGGTCTAAAGTTACAAGGCATCTCATCCAAAGGAAGACACACAAAGGAGTGCAACACCCCCCACCCCCCTTATGCTGTAAAGTAGTGTCAGCAATTGATCTACCTGAGGAAGGGAAGAGAACCCACAGCCTTCTACACCAAAAACAAGTGTGCTACATGTTGCATCGGGTCTACCTCTGAATCCAGTAATTCCAGAATCCTGAAGATGAAAATGCAGAGGGAAAAATCACAAAACGTAAAATACCAAACCACATAAGTTTTTGCAGGTCAAGTAAACACTTGCCCAATGTGGAGAATTATGCACATTCTCCAATATAGTGCAATCCCGGAGTAGGTATATATAGTTAGAGGGGTGGGGGGGTGCAGCCGGGTCTATATCACTTTGCTGAATGGAAGATCATCAAATCGCCATTCATTGAACCCCTAATTATCGAAGCCACTAATTGCTGAATGGAATTTTCAGCAAAATGTTTCCTAGGGCAAACCAGTGGTTGGCCACCATCTGGAATTTGCCATTTTTCCCACTGTAGTGCGATGTCGGAGTTGGTATATTTAGTAGAGGGGTGTTTAAAATTCCATTCAGTGATTAGCAGCTTTCATAATTAGGGGTTCAATGAATGGCGAGTCGATGATCTGCCATTGGATAAAGTGATATAGACCCAACAAAGCCCCCTATGTAAGTCAGTTTTAGTGTGTTTTATTGTTGTGATGGGCAAGTGTTTACTTGCCCTGGGAAAATGTATGTGGCATTTTAAGTTTCATGATTGTCTTCTTGGTATTTTTATCTTTAGGATTCTGGAATTAGGGGGTTTAGAAGTAGATATGTTGCCTCACTGACACTTAAAAGCCACAATGAAATTTTGTGACTCATAAAGGCAGACTATAATCCTTAGTAATTTAGAAAATGAAAACAAATAAACAAAATTAAAGGAGAACTGGCAGTTGATGTGGAGGTTAAAGTCACTTGCTTGTCAATAATTAAGGTTCAGAGTTTAACTCTGAGTGCAAGTAACTAACTAGACTGCCCCTCGTGAGAATTATACACAGACACACACACACACACACACACACACACACATACACACACACACACACACACACACACACACACACACACACACGCATGCACGCACGCACGCACACACACAGAGACACACACACACACGCACACACACAACCACGCACGCGCACACACACACACACACACACACACACACACACACACACACACACACACACACACACACTTTCACAAAAGCACACACACACACACACACACACACACACACACACACACACACACACAAAATCTTTATCTTGTCATTTGCATTGCATTTTAATTCATGCAGTTACATGAGTGTAATCCTAATATTGGTGATTCTGTAGCATTGTTCTTGACAAACGCCTCCTGTGAGGTCCTAAAGCCCTACTGTGTTTTAGCTTGTCAACATGTTTGGGCCTAGTTTTATTTACACAGAGCTCTCTCCAGTATATGAGCTTAAAGAGAAACTCTGTCAAAGTAATATAATATAATAATTGTATATATTTCAATGAAAGATGTAGGTTGAGAAACAATATGATTGTTTTTCTTTTTTGTTTTTTTTGTTTTTTTGCCTTGCCTTGCCTTACCTATAGTAGCATAAAGTCTTGTCATAAACCATTTACTGGGCCAAAGCTGACATAAGCTCTATAATTCTGAAGGGTGGCACTTACTTCATAACCCAATCATGCACCAAACTCTTCCATACTTTCTGAAATAGCTTTTACTTGGTCATGAGACATAAATATAGCAAACAAAAGGAAAATGACTAATCAGCTTTAGATAATCAATGGGTACTTAGAAGAAAGTGCTAGAAACAAGCACAATTTTTCAAAGGTCTTTCACTGGTTTTGTATACAATTTAGAAAAACTTTCAGACACCACTGATCTGTGCCTAATGCTGACTGCTGCACATTAATACATACAGTATGCCACACAGGTCATGTTCTTGCAGTATACAGTAGGCAGTAAATATGTTGCTTTAGCTGATCTGTATAACAGCAAACTAAGGAATGAGATGCTGTAAGTTATTTTAACAGAATCAAATGCTAGAATGAAGTTACTCATTGAATCTGACTGGGCGTCTGTGGCCTCTCCAGATGAAAATTCAGGTATTGTCTCATTGGGAGAACTTTAATTTGCTAAGGTAGGCTGCTTTAAGGCACATCCATCATTCCACTCAATATAATTATTTAATAACCATGACACCATGTAGTGCCATCTTACTGAATCAGAAGCAATGGTTAAAATACAGGAGGGATAGTTCAGCAAATACTATCACTGAGGAATTCCGTTTATTTTTTGAATTCCACCTCTTCTATTTAGATATCTCAGCTGCGGCACTACTTGTGTAGAATGCTGCGACACTCTTTGAAAACAGACACAGAAATATGTGAAACTGTTATGTTAACCATTGCATGCTCTGACACTGAACCAATATGAACTAGTTTGCTAGTTCTTTGATGGGAAATTAATAAGGCATGATTGTATGAATATAAAGCATATTATGTATTTATCTTTTAGGCTTTATATGGGAAGGTAGAATTCCAAAAGCTAAGTACAGTCAGAATCTTAGCTTAAGACAAAATATAACTTTTGTGTAAGCTGTTGTGCTATATTGTTAAAGAAAATACAGAAGGTGCAGCTGCCCCAGGTGCAAGCTGTTATAGGGTGTGACTGGTATTTCATTATCTGGCACAAATGCAGTACAATGACTCGTTTAAAAATCTGCAGCTGTTGAAATTCAGGCATAGAAGTGACAACCAGCAGCTTCATAGTGGTATTCATAGCTATGTAACAAAGTCTGCAGCATGTTCCTCTGCAGAGAACCCAAATACGTGTATAGATGGTAATTCATTGAACTACTTGGCACTGACTCACAATTGGCCATAACATATAAGAAAAACAGCATATGCAAAATAAAGTATAATGTCATGTAAGTGAAGAAGATGAGTCTAGAAAGAACATACTGATATGAGCATTCATATAGGAGAAAACAAAACATGACTCACAGTCATCAGGTGGGAAATGCAGCGGGTGCATGAATTTGTGAATAAAGATAAAGTGCACACCAAAAAGCATGATGATGCAATCAGAATGTTGTTACGAATTTACATATGCCATTGGCTGTTACTTGTGTGACATGAGGTGCATTTCAGAGACAAAGGCAGGTATTCTATACTCGTGTTGAAAAAGGAGTTAGAGTCATTCCTTGTATTGACAGAAGGTGAGAGATTTTTCTTGCCTAGAAGATGAAGGAGTTGATTTTAGACTTAATTTCTTCTCTATAATACTGGAAGTTGGAGATTTTATCCATCCAGATATCAAAGTACCTGAAGTCCAGGATGTGGTGATTTCTAAACCTGTTGTAATGAGGAAAGCTTTTGTTGGGTACCAAAATTCATAACTGTTTTTCTTCATTATATATTAGCCAAGTGGGCTGGTCAGTGACGATTGCCTCACGTTGCTGTTAAATAATTTATCAGAAGCATTAGACCTTTATATCTGCATATAATCTCATGACCCCAACTGCTTGTTTCTGGAGCAGCTACTCACTTGCTCCATTACTTTTACTGCACTGGTTGTAATTTTCATGAAGGGCTGCTTCAATCATGGTATTAGGAGAATAGTTTGAATATTGTCTGTTTAAAGTGCAAAGGTTTGAAGTATAAACCTATGCATTTGTGATGCTTGCAGATTTGCTTTATGTTGACTGTGTGGTACACAATGGAACCATTGCAGTCAGTTTTCACTTTAATGCTTTAATGTCTACATTTTACTTGGGATGTGGATTACTTTAGTCTTCTGAGTCACATGTGACTGTATAGTGCACTAATTATAGAAATGAATGCAATGCAAATGAGTAAGTGTGAATGAGGTTTGTTACTGTTGATGATAGCATCTCTGTTGTATGAGTTATTAGAAGAACCAGTTATGTGGCAGCACTGTGATGCCTTGTTGGATTGTACTAATGACTATTACCACACGGGATACTTTCACCATTTCATTCATCTGTATCATTACATATATGAGTGTTTGCTTCACTGCAGATAATAGCATTTGTGCAACTGCCTCTGTTCATTTCTAAATATTTGTAGTGGAGTACACTGTCGTCCTGCAAAATGGCAACATGACTTTTTCTTTGCATATGCACAGCCTGCTATAGCTCTGAACTGGACTGTGAAAATCATTTTAGGCTTCTTGCATGGACATGTATAGAACTTTGCTGTTGCACATTACTTACATATCCCACCATGTATATGTGTTATGTGATTGTTGTCCTGTTAGATTATGCAGAGAATTATGCAAATTGCTACAAGAGGCGGCTGGCATTTAAGACATAATATGATTAATGACATTCTTCCCTTCCTGGCTTATATCTGCCTCATATATCTACGTACTTTTGTCAGGTCTCCAATTTTTGTTTCCCTTCTGCAAGTCACCATTGATCCATAGGGAAATCCTCCTTGGCCCACTGGGCCCAATGTCACTATGACCAAAGCTTAAGCTGAAACTGTTGAGCAGAATGGGATTACCTCATCTAATGAGATCTCTGGCCCAAACCAGGCAGGTAACTTACAATAATTATTAGCTCCAACTCCTTTTAGAGTGGGAGCACATGGTGAAGGCTTTGATTGACTCAGCAATGCCCCTATTGGATAACATCCAACAAACCTTCCTGCAGTAGACATCCAACAAACCTTCCCGCAGTAACTAGAAGACATATTGTACTGGCAGACTGATTCTATCAAGAAACCAGGCATTGTATAACCCTTGACACTAGCCATCCAGACCCAAAGGCCCTATGTACTGGATTCTAGTAATGCTGCCTTTGGCCAAAATCTACCATGCTGCTTATACAACCTCCTATTCCTACCCAATTTTCTACCATTTAATTGTGTGTACATGTGGATATGTTTCCCATGCCAGTCCCCACTGTGTGTCCACTTCCAGCCCTGTTTGTTTTTATCTTATGCGTATGTCTGTGTACCCATACTGCTTGAATCATCATTAATTCCACCTTCATTGTTGCTTTCACCTCTGTCTTTTTGCCTTTTCTCTCCCTATTTACAAATGTGCCATTTTCCCACCAAAGACTAATAAATCTTGTCATCCCCAGCTTGCTTTACCTTACAACGTTGCTGCTGTGTCTTTCTCATCTAGCAGATATTTACCTTTCCTCCAGATTTAATGAACCAATAAGGTGTCCATGTACTGGGTCACATTAACTGCTCCCATATATATTGCTTTTTCTTAGATGTGTACACTAGCTTCTTGGCAATGCTATGACAGCTCATGCTATCTGCTATATTTCTCTTTCTTGCTCTATTGATTTTTTTTACTAAAATGCATTGAATTATTTGTTGCAGCTATTGTCAGTTTTTTGTAACTTTGTTACTTTGTATGCTTTTCTAGTGTTATTTGCTGTTGCTATTGTCATTTTTTTTGTAACTTTGTTACTTTGTAAGTTTTTTTCTAACTGTACTCTATTTGAAACTTTTGTAAGTGAATTACTTCTGGAGCTTTTCTCCCAAGGACTCCATTGAAAACAGGCTCCTTGAAGCCCAATGGACTATCCTGGTAAACAAACTTCAAATAAAAATAAAATAATAAAATGTATTATAGCATGAGATCACTGCTTATCCTTTGTTTCAATCTCAGCAAGTCATTCTGCTTTGTTTGGAAATATTACCATTGGCTTGCCTATCTGCACTAAAGATGAGTTATGTGTCTACTCAGGTTATTTGTAACTACTTCTTTATTCATGTCTGTTTAGCAGTACTACATTTTGTGCCTATACAGTGTTAGTCCTACTGTGTATTAATGTGCTGGGCAATAATTCCAGCCAATAGGCCAAGTGGCTTAAGCTGACTGACTGTTTTCAGGTAATACCAGAGTAGTAAACTGAGCCTGCATACCCAATATCCAATTGTCGTCTAAAACAGAATGACAAATGCTTCCTTATAGTTAATATTATAAGCAAATTTTAAAGTATACAATTTTGCCATAAGTACTATTCAAAACCACATTTGGTCTGATGTTAAACATGTTCCTCAATGAAATATGAATATTGCATTGTCCTTGATTATATTTGGATATAATGAACTTTTGTTTAACATGCAGGCATTGATAAAACCTCATATAAATGATGTTAGTAAGGCAGATTCCTTTTATTCCTTATTTTTGAAGGTTTGTTTCTGTTCACACAAAGATGCCTGGGGAATCTGCTTCCTTAGACTGAATTCTGGTATTAAGTAAATTATAAGAAAAAAATCGATCCATATAAAGTGAAACATAAGAAAGAAATTGCATTCCATTCTTTTGAAATCAGTTCACTTTATTATTACAATTATAGCTATATCCATATACTAAAACACTACTGTATGCAGCTTTGCTTACTGGACCACCATTATAATGTGTGTTAGTCCTAGCCCCAATCCTACCCCTGGCACTAACTCCAACTCTGCACCTTACCTTATTAAGGCCCTTTCTATAACACTGTCACTACACAACCAGTGCCAGATCATGGACAAATGGGGCCCTAGGCAAGGTAATGGAAAAGGATCACCCCCACAATCCCACCCCAAGTCCAAGAATTCCAGTTTTCCATTACTTAGTTATCTCTCTCCATTTACCATAAACACTGTTTAAAACTGTCAGTGAGCATAATATTCTCTTCTTTACTTCTACAATGATTACAAATACTTGGATTTAATTTAAAACTTTTATTTCAGATTTTATACAACAAACACTGATAGCCATTTACTAAACAAAACAATACAGTCTCACAGTAATAAACAAACTTAGCATGAGCAACAGTTAACTTCCCTGCTCTTGATACTCACATTCATTGAAACATCATTGAAACCCACATTCCTAGAAAATGCATATTATCAGTGGTGGATTAAATATACCTGGACTGTTTTTAAACCATACCCCCAGCACACATTTTTAGGACCATGCATAAATGCATTTGATTCTTGATTCAACTTCTTGATTGTATCAAATTATATTCCTTATTTAATACAGTAACACTTGTTAGTGTGTGTTTTAAATCTGTAATGTTGAATATTTTCTACTAAGCACTGAAATAAAACACATGAACCAATAATGATAAACCTACCAGTTCCAGAACCTTTAAATCTTAAAAAAGGCTGTGGTAACTGCTTGTTATTATAATCCACCAATATCAGTCAATATGCACAATCTTGGTAGAAGTAAAAGTGATCTGAATAATTCCAACTTAAGAGAACTGTAACCAATGAAGATGTCACTGTTGGCAAACAGCTTTCCATTTCAGTGCCTCATTTATAAATTCAGCACCTCTGCCTTGAAGATTAATTTGCCTGTTTTACATTAAAACAAACAAAATGGTGTGCCGGTGATATGCAACAGGGAATGGATAGCAAATCAACAGGTTTAAAGTTACAAGGCATTTCATCCAAAGGAAGGCAGACAAAGGGTGCAACACCCCCCACCCCCCTTATGCTGTAAGGTAGTGTCAGCAATTGATCTACCTGATGAAGGGAAAAGAACCCACAACCTTCTACACCAAAAAGAAGTGTGCTACATGTTGCATCGGGTCTACTTCTGAATCCAGTAATTCCAGAATCCTGAAGATGAAAATGCAGAGGCGAAAATCACAAAACGTAAAATACCAAACCACATAAGTTTTTGCAGGTCAAGTAAACACTTGCCCAATGTGGAGAATTATGCACGTTCTCCAATATAGTGCAATCCCAGAGTAGGTATATATAGTTAGGCAGGTGGGGGGTGCAGCCGGGTCTAAATCACTTTGTTGAATGGCAGATTATCAAATCACCATTCATTGAACCCCTAATTATCGAAGCCACAAATTGCTGAATGGAATTTTCAGCAAAATGTTTCCTAGGGCAAACCAGTGGTTGGCCACCATCTGGAATTTGCCCTTTTTCCCACTGTAGTGCGATGTTGGAGTTGGTATATTTAGTAGGGGGGTTTGGGGGGCAAAGCACCCATCTGGGTAGGTTTTAAACTTTATTATTTTGTTTACAGTTGCTAGGGTGGCCTATCGTTGATTTACTCTAGGAAAAATTTTGCTTAAAATTCCATTTATTGATTAGTGGCTTTGATAATTAGGGGTTCAACGAATGGCGAGTCGATGATCTGCCATTGGATAAAGTGATATAGACCCAACGAAGCCCCCCATATAGGTCAGTTTTAGATAGTGCAGTGTGTTTTATTGTTGTGTTGGGCAAGTGTTTACTTGCCCTGGGAAAACTTATGCGGTTCGCTTTTTTAAGTTTCATGATTGTCTTCTTGGTATTTTCATCTTTATGATTCTGGAATTAGGGGGTTTAGAAGTAGATCCGTTGCATCACTGACACTTAAAAGCCACAATAAAATTTTGTGACTCATGAAGGCAGACTATAATCCTCAGTAATTTAGAAAATGAAAACAAATAAACAAAATTAAAGGAGAACTGGCAGTTGATGTGGAGGTTTAAGTCACTTGCTTGTCAATAATTAAGGTTCAGAGTTTAACTCTGAGCAAGTAACTTAACTAGACTGCCCCTCAAGTAGGGAATTATACACAGACACACACAGACACAAACACACACACACACACACACACACACACACACACACACACACACACACACACACACACACACACACACGCCTGCACACGCACACACACACACACACACACACACACACACACACACACACACACACACACACACACACACACACACACACACACACACACACACACACACACACACACACACACACACACACACACAAAATCTGTATCTTGTCATTTGCACTGCATTTTAATTCATGCAGTTACATGAGTGAGGAGAGGAGAAAGCTCCATTAACTTGGCTGGTATTGGTAGACAACTGCATATATTTCTTCTGTGGATTCATTTTGATTGGCTGATGCTCTGTTCTATTCTACCAGTATAAAAATCCTATGTTTGTTTCCAAAGATGATATTAAGAAAACATCCTAATGTTGACGATTCTGTAGCATTGTTCTTGACAAAAGCCTCCTGTGAGGTCCTAAAGCCCTACTGTGTTTTAGCTTGTCAACATGTTTGGGGCTAGTTTTATTTACAGAATGCTTTTTTTATTTAGTGAGCATTTTATTTGTTTTATTTATTTATTTTATAGTGATGTAGTGAAGCAACACCCTCACCAGCCAACACTGGGCCTTCCAGTCAACATAGGCCCTAGGCAGTTGCCTAGGGCACATACTGCTAGACCTAGCTCTGTATACATTCAGAGATACTTTACTTACACCAGCACACATGCAATGCTAAATCACTACCCTTCCCTCAGGGCTGGTGTTAGTAGTATGGGGGCTCTCCAGCAGTTCTTATCTTGAGACCCTTCACTAAAAGATTATGATCAAGTATGCTTGCCTATTCTGTTACTTAGAAGGGTGCTAAAATGATCAGTCCACTTACCTATTTAAATAAAATGCAAACAATGAATGAAAGTTTAACACCTTGGTAACCCCCCCAACCTGTCCTCACACATATCAAAATATGCTGCACCAATTCATAACATCAAATGAGGCAACAGCAAAATCCAGTTCCGTAAAAAGTAAGCCTAACTCTTAAAATTTCTCTTTAGTCATCCAAATACACAGTCCCAGATTCAACAAGAACAAAAGCCATACAGATCACAAACCAACCATTCCAGCCTGCCAAACACTAGATTTTACAACAACAAACTTTATGTTATCTGTCGTGCCATTGCCTAACCAACAATGATTTGGCTTTGCAAAAAAAGAAACCTCAAAACCTTGGATCGAGATGATTGTCACTGTGAGGTGACACCCTGATCTGAACCCATGTGCAAAAATGGGAAAAAGGGGTTGTGGATGGATGGATGGATGGATGGATGGATGGATTGCCACAGCTGAAATACCACACTCTAAGTGCTTCAACTAGGACTGCACTACCAAAGTTCTGTACTACCATACCATCACTATCACTATCTGCTGATCGGGCTACCTAATATTTTGTGTATAGGGAAGGTGCCCCAGTCATCCTACGTTAGTTATGCCTTTGCTCTCTGATGATGGCTATGTTTCACCCCACATTAGCTATGGCTCTGACTTCTGTTAATTATTATTTATTATTTTATTTTATTTACATTTGTTTACCAGGTAGTGTCCTCCTGGGCTAGTAGCCCATTTACAGTGGAGACCCAGGGAGAAAAGTTCCAAAGGTAGATAAACAAATATTGAATTACATAGATGTTCATGAACATTTCATTACATAAGTGTAAGTTTAAGAAAAACACTTAAAAAAGATAAAAATAGTACATCATAGGAACAAAACTGAACCATGTATACCACAAGAATCTTAACTGGGTGAAAACTGAGACAGAGATAGTGAGCATGCCTAATGAGGAGATTTGTGCACATTTAGAACTAATATAGTGAGTAGCAATGGGAATTATGAAGTACTGAAAATAGTCGAAAATAAAAAAGTGAGGGGATGATCAACTATAACCTTGAAGAACAGACAATCATGTGTAAAGAAATAGATGGGTATAGTTGAGAACATAGTAGGAGAGAGGAGTTATCCAGAGTTACAGCAATGACAGAACTACTTGCTTTTAAGGTATTTTTTTTTTTATTTTTGTTTTAAAGGAAGAACAGAAGGGGGTGTTATGTAAGCTTAGGGGCAGAGCATTCCAAGACTTATCTGTTTTGTATGAGTAGAGGGAATCACTGTGGTAGTTATGTGATTGTGTTATTTTGAGCAGTCATCTATCAGAAGATTTAATGGATCTACTGTTTACCTTTAGTTGGTCTAGGGTTGAAATTGCGGGCAGCTATATGGGTTGTGTATAATGTTTTGGGTGAGGGTAAATTGGTTTAGAGTTAACAAGTTGGGGAGCTCTAGCCAGTTAATTTGTAGAAGAGCAGAACAAAGGTGGGATTTATGGGTTTGACTGGTGACACATTTTGCAATTTTGTTATAGCAAGTTCCTAGATTATGAAGATCAGTTTTATATAAGTTGATGAAGATGTGAGAGCAATCGTGAAGTGTGGAGTGAAGCTGAGATCTAGCTGTGGCTAGCCTGGCTTGGGGTGTTAGGTAAAGTTTAGCTCTGCAGAGAGAAACGTGTTTGGAGTAGACTTTTTTAATACTAAGTGAGATATGAATATTGGTATGAATATTATTTTATTTTATTTTATTTATCATTTGTTGACCGGGAAAGTCTGACTAGGTTCCACAGAGCCTGTTTTCAGAGGAGGCCCGGGGAGAAATGCTCCATATGCATGTCTTTGGAATGAATATCAAATCTGAGATGGTCATCTATTGTAATACCTAGGAGCTTGGCCTGGTTTGTAGGATCAATTTTGGTACTATTAGTAGAATGAATAGAGAGGGGTAGGGAGCTTTGCTTTGTGGTTTTGTGAGTAAAAGTTATTAATTTGGTCTTATTAGGGCTGAGGATGAGTTGGTGGTTTGATAGGAAAGTTTCAATTTCCAGGAATGCTTTTTGCATCTTTTCTTGTAGTTATTGTGGGGAGAGGGCTGAGCAGATAAGAGATGTATCATCTACATATCATATGATTGAGGAAAGTTGGGATGCTTTATTAAGGTTGTTAATAAATATAATAAATAGCAGGGGGCCAAGTATTGAACCTTGGGGTACACTGGTGGATACTGGAAGTAGTGGGGAGAGATTGTTCTCCCATTTAGTAGCCTGTTGATAGTTTGATAGATAACTGTGAAACCATGTCAGGGATACTGGACTGAGATTGAGTGCAGCAAGTTTGTTGAGTAGTAGTTGGTGGGAAATGGTGTCAAAAGCTTTTGACATGTCCAGGAAAACTGCAGAGACTAGTTGTTCTTTATTCCTGAATTGATGAAACGTGGTAGTGAAGGATAACAAGGCTGTGTTTGTGCTATTCTGGGGTCTAAAATCATGCTTGGTGTTGGAAAGGAGGTTGATTGTGGTAAGGTGGTTGAGGAGTTGTAACTGAATACATTTCTCTAGGATTCTGGCTATGGGTGGGAGGATAGCTATGGGGCGATAGTTTGAGATTTCTTGAGAGGGGCCACCCTTGCAGAGGGGGATAATGTTCTGAGGTGGAATGACTAATTAGTATAGAGATAGGACAGGCAACTGATGGAGCTGCTATTTGATTGTTTATGGCTACTGATCACCCCACAATACATATGTCTGTGCTCCTTGTTGATGGCTACCCTTCACTCCACATTAGCTATGCCTCTGCTTTCTTTTGACAGTTATCCTTCATCTCACATTAGCTTTGCCTTTGATCTCTGCTCATGGTTACCCTTTGCCCCACATGAGATATGCCTCTGCTGTTTGTTGATGGCTACTGTTCACCCCACATTAGCTATATCTCTGCACTCTGTTGATGGTTATCCCTCACACCATATTAGCAATGCCTCTGTTCTCTGTTGATGGCTACCCTTCACCCCACATTAGCTAAGTCTCTGGTCTCTGTTGATGTCTGCTGTACACCCCACATTATTTATCCCTCTACTCTCTGTTGATGGCTGTCCTTCACCCCACATTAGCTACACCTCTGCACTCCATTGATGGCACCTCTGCTCTAAATTGATGGCAACACTTCACCCAATATTGGCTATGCCTTTGTTCTCTGTTGATGGCTATTGTTGACCACGCATTACTTATCCCTTTGCTCTCAGATGATGGCAACCCTTCATCCCACATTACCTATGCCTCTGTTGTCCATTGAGGTCTATTGTTCAACCCACATTAGCTATATCTCTGCCCTCTGTTGATGGTCAGCCTTCACCCCACATTAGCTATGTCTCCTCTCTGTTGATGGCTTCCCTTCACCTCACGTTAGCTTTGCTTCTCCTGTTCATTCATGGCTACCCTTCACCCCACATTAGCTATGTTTCTGCTTCCTGTGATGGCTACTGTTTTCATCGCACATTAGTTGTCCCTCTGCTCTCTGTTGATGGCTACTCCATCCCACATAAACTATTCTTCTTATCTCCATTGGTGACCACACTTCACCCCAAATTAGTTATGTCTGTAGTCTCTGCTGATTTCTACTGATCACCCACCTTAGTCATGCCTCTTCTCTCTGTTGATGATTACCCATTGCCCCACATTAGCTATGTTTCTGCTCTCTTTAGATGCCCTTCACCCCACATTAGCTATGTCTCCTCTCTGTTGATGGCTTCCCTTCACCTCACGTTAGCTTTGCTTCTCCTGTTCATTCATGGCTACACTTCACCCCACATTAGTTATGTTTCTGCTTCCTGTGATGGCTACTGTTTTCATCGCACATTAGTTGTCCCTCTGCTCTCTGTTGATGGCTACTCCATCCCACATAAACTATTCTTCTTATCTCCATTGGTGACCACACTTCACCCCAAATTAGTTTTGTCTGTGGTCTCTGCTGATTTCTACTGATCACCCACCTTAGTCATGCCTCTTCTCTCTGTTGATGATTACCCATTGCCCCACATTAGCTATGTTTCTGCTCTCTTTAGATGCCCCGAACCCCACATTGCCTATGCCTCTGCTCTCTTTAGATGCCCTTCACCCCACATTAGCTATGCCTCTGCTCTCTCTAGATGCCCTTATGTTAGC
>NC_056725.1:281565222-281567282 GCF_019279795.1 Protopterus annectens
AATCTTGGCACAAGTGGACATGGTTTCTAATCTCATTGAGAAGGTGTAAGCTAAGGCATTTAATGTTTTCTTAATTTAACCCTGAAATTTTCAAAGTGTTATCTTCCCTGATGATTTACAACTTTTATTGACTCCTAAGGGGCCATGGAAGCTAAATGACAATATGAGATGTGAAGTGAGGAAGACTGTTGATAGAGGCAAGGCATCTGCTGTGATTTTGAAAACTTTGAAGGAGATTGCCACACTTAAACTAAGTATTTAGAAGACCTGTATGTTTAGAGGACACAGTGACAGAATGCATAGCACAACATAGTAAAACAGTCACTCATGATGAGCAGAGTAGAATAAAAAGGTGAAGACATTGATCTCAAACAGATGCATATTATTATAGTCAGTGTCAGATTTGCTATTATCATTCCAAATGTTTTTCTATCTGCTTTTCTTAATCAATTTTAATATTAATATTATTTAGAATTGCAGAGCTTATTGGTACTTGGTATTTGAGACTGAGTAAAAGGGTAATGTTGGACCTCATTGATGTTGGTAGAAACTTCTACTTAAACATTTTGAAGGACAGAATATTATTATTATTATTATTATTATTATTATTATTATTATTATTATTAATATTATTATTTTTCTTTTTTAATTTGTGGCTGCTGCAGTCATCCTGATGAGAAATCTGTAAGAGTATCTGTGACCAATATACTTCTCTCACTATATATGCATGTTTATTAATTTTTTTAATTAATATTTTTTTTCTTTTCTTAACTACTTTTATAACTTAGTCCATGCCATGGCATAGCCTAACTATGGCCTAAGCTTACGAGTTTTGATTAGTATCTCAGACATCTGATGTGCTGGCAGAGAGGGATGGGTGGCCCCATCCTTGGAGGGAGGGCATTCTCTAATGATGTGCCTTAAGAGGAGACATGGTCCATTGAGGAGAGCATCCCCTGGATGTGGTTGGTGAATATAGGGGAGGGGGCAGGATCTTGAAAAGGTCATAAAAATTAAAATTGGATTGAACTTAGCATCACCCTTCAGAACACCCCTAATCTATAGCTGCCCCCAGCTTGAAATTCAAGCTTGTGCAGGGAGATTGGAGTGAAGGTAGATGCTGCAAAGGATGTAGGGCATTGTAGATAACTGTAAAATTGGCACATTGTTAAAGCGATTTTAAGGCATCTTAGTGTATGATTTTATTAAACAGCTACTTGTATCAGATTTAAATATGATCACAAGTCAGTGGTTTGAAATTCAGTACTAAGATCAGTAAGGTAATCTCATTTGGGTTTTAATTTAGTGGATGAGTATAAAATTGGTGCTATGTTAAAACTATGTTATGTCATCTTAGGATATGATTCTGATAAATGCCATTTGTATCAAATTTAAATATGTCCAGAAGTCAATGATATGAAATCCAGTAATAAAAAAATACAGTAGACTCATTTAGTCTCAATTTAGCTTAGAAAATGAGATCAGGAAATAAGTTCATACAGATAAAGGGAACTTTCATTGACAAAGGACTCTTTTAAATCTCATGTAATGCAAATAAAGCTCAAGGCACTGAATACAGTAGATTAATAACCAAAAAAAAAAACTCTGGTGGTGAATCTGTTACACTTAGGTTATATATAATTAGGCCTACAATTGATATAATTTAGTTTACTGTACTTGTCACAAATTGTCACAAATCAATTGGGGGTGACTAAAAAGGTCCTTGTATACATGGGGGAACAAAAATAGCTACAGGGTTAATTTTATAGGATGGAAATTAACAAAATAAAAGTGATATGTTTCTAACTCTGTCTAGTCCATATAGATAGATACATTTAACACAAATGCTTTGCTATTCCAATAATACCGTAAGAGATTGCCCTTGTTAGTTCCAAATAAAATGGAATAAACTTGATGATTATGTAATCAAGTAGTTATGTACTTTCCTGTGTAAGAGGTTAGAGAAATGAGGTATGCTAGTCAATGCTACATATTAAGGTTTACTTATTTTCATCAGTTAAGTGTTGCTAACAGAAATGTATAACGAGACATGATTTTTA
>NC_056725.1:281567782-281595945 GCF_019279795.1 Protopterus annectens
TTTTAATTTGTATTACATTGGACAACACTGATTACTAGATAATTAACACATGAAATAAAAGTACACTATACACATAGGTGAGAATGGGTGATAGTGCACATAAAGAAGTGACTGGAATTGCACTTAAATGAGAATATATTAATTTTAGTATTCAATAAATAAATATAATTACTATATGGAAAAAAAAGAAAAAGCATGAGAGCTTAACAATCTATTACAGTTTTGATGCATCCAGATTTATGTCTGCATCAATAAGTCTTATTGCAGTTGGATAAAAACTGTTCATGAATCTGGAGTTCCTGCAGCAGATACTCTGTAACCTTCTACGAGAAGCAAGTTTAGTGAACCAACCATATGCTGGCTGAGAAATGTCACTCAGTATTTTGCAGTACCTCTTTCTACATCTCATTTCCTGTAAGGTAGGAAGACTAGTGCCCACGATCTTTTCTGCTGTTCTTGTTATTCTTTGCAGCTTCTTACTTGCGGCCATTATGCTGTTACTGAATCATACAGTGCAGTTGGTGATAATGCTCTCGATGGCTCCTCTGTAGAAGGTAATTAGAGCATTTATATAGAGCTTTGCTTTTCTCAGCTTTCTTAGGAAGTGTAGTCGCTGGTGGGTTTTTTAATTAGCTGGGCTGAGTTTGAACTCCAAGAAAGATCCTGTGATACATGTACCCCCAGGAACTTTGTAGTTTGAACTCTCTCCACTTCTTCACCATTGATCATGGCAGATGAACAGCAGAGCTATTTCTGAAGTCAATAATAATTTCTATCGGTTTATTGATGTTCATGTCCAAATTGTTGTTACTGCACCATTCAGTCAGGGAGTTGACCTCATTCCTATATCCACTCTCGTCGTCAACACTTATGAGTCCTACCGCTGTGGTGTCATCTGCAAATCTGATGATCTGGTTATTGCTAGCTTTCACGGAACAGCTGTGGGTAAGGATTGTGAACAGTAGAGGACTTAGCACACAACCTTGGGGTACTCTGGTGTTAATTGCTATACTCCCTGAAGTGTTTTTACCAGAAGAGGTCCTTTGTGGTCTTCCATTCAGGAACTCGAAGATCCAGTTGTACAGCCCTTTATTTATGCCAAGGTGGATTGGGGTAGTACTCTAATCAAATACCTTTTAACCAGTCTTTCGAAGCATTTCTTTGCATTTGTTGTAAGGGCCACTGGCCTGTAATCATTTAGGCAGGTGGGGGTTGGCTTTTATGGGAGAGGGATTATGTTGGTAACTTTGAAGCATGCTGGTTCTTTTTCCTGGACAAACAAGGTATTGAAGATGTCTGTCAGGACTATGCTCAGTTGGTCTGAACAACCTTCCAATACTTTCCCGAGAATGTTATCAGGGCCAGCAGCCTTCCTGGGGTTCACTTTTCTCAGTTGGTTCCTTACATCCACAGCACTGAAGTTAAGTGCTGCCTCCTTTTGTTCACTGAGAACCTTTACAGCCTTCAGTTTGTTTTTCACTTCAAATCAAAATGTTTACTTGCACTTGCATCTATTGTTGCTTTATCCTGGTTTACATGGCAGATTTCTGATAATTTCTTCTTATAGTTTACCTCTTTTTCTATTTTCTTGGCATAGTCACAGGTGAAGCTGCCACTTGCCCTGTGGAGCTCATACTACCTGAGGTTGAAGTGTCAGCTTCTGATTATGATGATGATGACGATGAACAAATAGAGTCTGTGGTTGAAGAGAGTATGCTTGACACTGAGGTTGTGGTTCCCATATCCCTTTCCCAGAGTTTGGGCATGGTCAGTATGCCTACTCATACCCATGACTGTCTTAGTTTGGACAGATTGAAGGGGACACAGTTGATCAAGATAGTGAGATTACCGAAGGTGCAGAGCTGGTGGAATTTTTCCCCTAGTCATTGTGAGGTGTGCCACACATGAGTGTTGGTAGCGGTACTCAGAGGAGGCCTGCTGTTCACTGAGTACCTGATGTTGTTGTGTCAGTTGTTCCACCAGGGCCTCAGAAAAGATAGTCAGAGTACTCCATGTTGTACATTTGGATGTACGAGACTGCATGAATTTATTGGACCAGAAAAATGACACACTGGACCATGCTGTGTCTGTTATGGAATGTCTGCAGGTGGTGAGTAGACATCCATCAGATGGTACATTATCAAATGTTAGCTGATGTGGCTATGTCCATGCCAGATCCTTCTCATGAAGGGGTACTGCTTCAATTATTTCATCAATGACTGAGGTGTCCACATTTAGACATGGTAAATCATATGGCTGTACTCATTGACATAGTTGTAATGAGAGCTCATATATCAAAGTCAAAGTAAACAACTTCATTTAGAACTATACACATGTAGCCTAAATGAAATTTCATAAATTAGCTCAATTCTTGAGATTACAAAGGAAAGTGAAACAACACATTCAAGTAAAGGAATAAACATAACTAACAAATACAATACTACTCCCAATACATGCAAGAAAAGTAAAACAAAATAACTTTTGAAATGCCTAAGTTATTTGTCTAATATTGCACTTGAGTGAGTTAAATAATACTAAATATAGATATAATAAATAAATATTGCACTTACTTGGAATATATAAAAGTATATATTGTATAAATAAATAAATACAAATTAACATATTATGTGTCCAGACCCCTGGGTCTAGTGCCTGAGTTCAGAGGTCTAATCACTGTAGGGTAGAAACTGTTGCTGAATCTTGTAGCCCTGCAGCGGATACTGTGGTATCTCCTGCCCAACGCCAAATACTTAAACAGTCCATGCGCAGGATGCATGCTGTCCTGTATTATTTTGGTGGCCTTTCAGATGCTTCTTGCAGAATAAAGATGTTGTGCCGATGGAAGACTGGAACCTGTTACCTTCTCCGCAACCCTCACCACTCTTTGTAGCACCTTCCTTTCTGTAACTGTGCAGCTTCCAAACCACACTGTGAAGTTGCAGGTGAGGATGCTCTCTATTGCACCTCTATAGAAGGTGGAGAGCATATAAGGAGGAAGATTAGCTTTTTTCAGCCTTCTTAAAAAGTGGAGGCATTTGTGCACTTTCTTGACCAGTTGGCTGGTCTTTCCCAACCAAAAGAGATCCTCTGATATGTGTACATAAAGGAATTTCATACTCAACCCTTTCCATACTCTCACCATTATTCCTAAGCACTGGGTGGATTGTTTTGCTTTTCCTGAAGTCGATGATAATCTCTTTGGTCTTGCTTACATTCAGGTCAAGGTTGTTCCCCTCACACCAACTGATCAGAGATGCCACCTACTCTTTGTATGCCCTTTCATCCTCCTTTATGATGAGCCTCATGACTGGAGTCATCAGCAAACTTGATGATATGGTTGGACTTGTATTTAGCATAGCAGTTGTAGGTCAGGATGGTGAATAACAGTGGGCTGAGAACACATCCCTGTGAACCGCTGTTTTAATTGTGATGCACTTTGATGTTTTCTTACCTCAACACATCCTCTGTGGTCTCTCAATCAGGAAGTCAAGGATCCAGTTACAAAGATGTTTATTGATTCCTAAATGTGCTAGTTTTAATATCAGCTGCATTGGTACCACCATATTAAATGCAAAACTGAAGTCTATGAACAGCATCCTCACATAGTTGTCTTTGCCCTCTAAATGCTCACAGGAGATGGGTAGTGCAAGTGACATCGCATCAGCTGTGGAATGGTTAGCTGTGTACGGAAACTGCAGAGAGTCAAAATCAGGAGGTAGGCATGATGAAAGATGCTTTTTGATCAGCTGCTAAAAACATTTCATAACAGTGGATGTCAGAGTGGCTGGTTTGTATTCGTTAGAGCCGGAGGGAGTAGTTTTCTTAGGTAGTGGGATGATGTTAGTTTCCTTTTAACATGAGGGTACTTTTTGCCATGGCAAGATAGATGTTAAATATTACCATGAGCACTGTGCATAGATGATCAGCACAGCCTTTTTACACCTTGCACAGTATGTTGTCTGGGCCAACAGCCTTCCTGGAGTTCACTCTCCTTAGCTTTCTTCTTATCTCCTCTGTGCTGAGGCTGAGTATTGCATCCTTCTCATCAATGGGTAGCTTTAGTGCCAACCTGTTGTTTCATTCCTCATATCTACCAAAGAAGATATTCAAACTATCCAGGAATTCAGTGCTGTCCTCACATTCTGCTGACCTAACTTTGCAGTCAATGGTCTTCTGTATGCCTTACCATAGTCTCTTTGCATCCTTCATGTCTTCAAAGTGGCTCTGTACCTTTCTGGCATACTCCCTCTTAGCTTACTTTATACCCCTCCTCAGATTGCCTCAAGCTACACTTA
The DNA here is from genome assembly GCF_019279795.1 of Protopterus annectens. Taxonomy (NCBI): domain Eukaryota; kingdom Metazoa; phylum Chordata; order Ceratodontiformes; family Protopteridae; genus Protopterus; species Protopterus annectens. The sequence continues at coordinate 281,572,078 of NC_056725.1, forward strand.
GGGCTGCTATGTCTTTAGCTCTGTAAGCTGCAATTCTCTCCTTCAGAAGCTCACATACCTTAGGGGTGAGCCATGGCTTTTGTTCAGCTGTAATAGTGATACTCTTGGTATTTGTTACTCCATCAACACAGTTGAAATGTATGCCATCACTACCTTAGTGTATCCATTAATATTCAGATGCTGATTCACTGTGGCTTCTTCCTTGAACATAGTCTCCATAGCCCCCTCAGGCCATACCCTGATTTGTTTCTTTGTGTGTTTCCCTCTAACCAGTGCAGGTTTGTAAGCTGGTAATAGCTAGATGGTATAATGGCCAGAGTTTCCCATTTGTGAAAGTAGTGCTGCCTTATAAGCTTTCTTTATGCTTATGTACACCTTGTCCAGGATATTATCACCCCTTGTAGGAATGTCCACATACTGATGGTAGTGTGAGAATACTTCTTTTAGATCTGCTTTATTAAAGTCACCAACTAACATGGGTACAAATTCGGGAAATTTGCTCTTCAGCTCACCCATGTGATTGCATAGTTTATTTAGATTTTGATTGGTATTAGCACTAGGTGGGATATACACAACAGTTACACTTACCCCATTCAGATTTCTGGGCAAGTAAAATGGTCTACATTTAATAGACAGGACCTCTACATTCTCACAGAAGTGTGATAGTATGATTTCACAGTTGCTGCACCATCTTTTGTTAACATAGATGCAGACTTCACCTCCTCTGGCCTTTCCACACAGTGTATGTTTTGTCTGCATGAAACAGCATAAAATTCTCTAAGTCTACTGCAGTAACATTTATCTTGTCATGCAGCCACATCTCAGTAATCAAAATAAACAAGTATTTCTCACTTTGTTCTTGTTGGAAAGTTCCAGTCTCAAGTAGTCCATCTTGCTATCCAGTGATATTAGCTAGCAGTATAGTTGGTAGTACAGGCCTGGTTAGGGTTGAATTTAACTTTACCTGCTCTGCAACCTCTTTTCCTTGTTCTCTGACATCTTTTTCTCTTTTTTCTTGTCCATCATGTTCCAGAAAACTGTTCTACCAGTTTCAGACACTTTAGAGTGTGAGAAGTTAAAGTTGTACCTCTGTGCAAGTAGTAGGCCCCAGATACTCTGCAGATGTAAAGGCATCCAAGCAGCAACTTGCAAATGTTGATTGTTTAATATTTAATAATATTTAATATGTTTTAATTGTCTACTATAAGTTATTGTACTTTCAACTAAAGTGAAGAAACTGATTTTTTCAAGATTTTCTGTGCAAAAGAAGACAAAATATGCATATCTTTAGAATGAGCTGACACAGGCATAGCCACACAGAGTACCACAGACATCATTCACATTCAGGCAGCAACCCAACTTCTAGCCAGTGTCATGTAACTAACAGTGCAACTCTTGGCAGAGATCGTTTACTTGGTGAGGCATGACAATGCTGAACTGAATCTTCTACCATACATTGTTCACAAATGTCTAGGATGCCATTGTGTAGTGCTAGCACAAATACGGTGGTTGTGTTCCTGTCACACACAGTACGACTCATGTTGCCTTTGCCACTTCACACACTCTTAATATTCTTTCATAAAATTTACTTCTTCCCATCTGGAGCTACTGGCTCTGACAGACAATACTTTCTCTTATCCTAATTTCTCACTCACACATACACACGTTTTGTGTCAGGCTTACCCTTCTGTAACCCCACCCCCACTCTGTGTAAGTGACGATGAGTGTGCCCTGCCCTTTTTACATTTCTTTTTAGCTTAGGGATGCCTGTGTCTGATGCACTGAGTGGATAGAAAATGCTAGCTTACCCAGATGCCTGTTTTCACCAAGATTCATACTACGTATCATTTTTGTTTTATTCTGCTTAATTTCAGCTGTATTATTATTTGTTGTGCTCATACTTGTAGTGTAATTAATAGCTGTAAAGTCTTATTAATTATAATTTTTACTTTAGTGAAGTACAGTACATACCTATAAGGGCAATCATTTATCTCTTCATTGTGGGTTCTTGGTTAATACAGCAGAAGATGTTTGTTAGTTTGGAGTTACCTTTGTCTAATGCTCACAGTACACAGCCATTACATGGGTAAGAAAAGGCTAGTAATGTCGCTTGTATTACTGCCACTGTTTGCATGTGTTTATCTGATTTTTGGTTGTTCACTGAAGTAGTGAGGGTGTGAGTTATTCACTGCCTCTTAACAAGGAACATGGCATACTGTGCATGTCTCTACCTGCCATGACCACCTCCAGCTGCTGGCTCTCCATCAGACTCCTCTTCTTTGATAGCCCTGCCTGTGGTGCTGGTAACTTCAATCCTTCTCCTGGGTCTTCCTGCTGCAACTGTTTTATGAAAATACTGTTCAGTAATATGGCACAGACTGTCAGTATTTTGGCAGAAGTGGCTTGGTCATACTGTAGGGCACCTACAGATGTACCTAGACACTGGAAAAGTGACTTCAGCAGGCCAACAACCCACTATGTGATATTTCTAGTCTGAGCATGTGCATTATTGTAACCTTCTTCAGTGGGGTCGTGTGAGTTGGGAGGTTGTCCTAATAATTAAGGTGTTTACCTTAGCGAAACAAGGTGCAGAGTTTGATTCTCAGATGGGTAGTTGTCTTGGTTTAAAATGGCTCACAGGGGCAGTTTGCCTAGTACTAATCTACAAACCTATGAGTTTCTCATGGGAGTCAAGAAACAAGGTTCCAGTACATATCCTGTATCCCCCCACTAAATGTCCTTGTGGAAGGTTGCCCATAGAAAACCTTAGGCACAGGTCACAAATGTGACATATGTGGGAGTCATGGAAACTGCCAGGGTTACCTGTGCACATATTGTAGATGAACCCTTGTGCATTTCAGACTACCTGACAGTTGATATAGTGATAGCCTTTTTATGCTTATGTTCCTCGTTTCATATTCACCACTTGGAGCTTTTATTTCAATGCATACACAGTCTATGGACCCCAGAACCTCAAGCACATGTATGATGGCATATAAATTTTGCATGGCGATGCATCTCTTCTCTGGGATACATGAAAACCATATATGCTCCCCCACATACTGCAGCTTTGCATAGAGAAACTGTTGGAGTGTTCTTGAGACCGAGGAATGTGACACCCTCACTGTGTCCCATGGGGGTATCTGAAAAGTCTCTGCAGCTGGTATATGTAATGCTAATGCTACACATCGCATGGTTTACACAGAGATAGGTTCTTCATGATTCCCACAAGGCTTCAGGTGAGGACAGCAGATGCTTACAATTTACTCTATTGTACCCCTCTAGACCTTATAGCAGTCTATTATTTCTCTCTCATGAAGTCTATGGTAGATCAGACATGGTCTAAATAATCTACTCTTTCTGGACAGAGATCTGGCTGTGGCAGCAGCAGCACCCTGAGTTAAAGCCTGTTGCACATACAGATTTATGTTAACATCAACAACCCCTAACATTTTCAATGTGTCATGCTCTGTATTCCAACAATTCTTGGACATCTGAAGTAAACAGAGCATAGCATGTAGCTGCTCATTTTATACATTTCTGAATCACCTCTAACCTTTAGTTTGCAGCTGGCTTCGATGTGTAGAGGTTTACTGAATACTAAACTGGTTGCTCCTCACTGCTGGTCATGCAAACAATCCTATCACTACATGTCGGCGTTTATGAATCCCACTCATAGGGTTCTCTAATTTTCTATTAAGCCAATCACTTGAGAAATAACTGACAAATTTGATATTAATAGATGACTGAATTGTAGTGTTACTAATATGCCTAGTTAACATAAAAATGTGTATTTTGTATTTGATGTATTTTGATAATACATTAATTTAATATTGTACATTCACATCAAGAAAATATAAATACCTCACAAGGTTAGCTGCACAAAACCAAAACAGTCAATGGGTAAAAAACAAGCAAAGTGCAGTTCCATAGCTAATAAAAGATGAAATTCCAAATCCAATGTAGTCAAAAAGTTTAATAAAAAAGATGAGTGCTTTCACACTTTAAACAATTGCTTCTTCAGATCACAGTTGAATGATAATTTAGTTGATGGTTTTGATATGTAAGTTTTACATTAGTGATGTCTAACAGTCATTATGAGCACCACTTTGTAATGTGTTCTGCTTTAACCAAAATACCTATGATCTGGATATAGGAGATGACAAACAAACAAACACAACACAGGTTATGTTAAAATGTTTCCAGGTTTTGAAGGTTTGTTTTCTTCAGAAAATTTGTGGACAATGACATATTCAGGACTGAGTTGTACACACTGGGACAGAAGAATTTTAAACAGCCTTAGTACTGCATAGACCATTGTACCCTAGGATGTTGGCTAAAGCAGTCATTGTACAAAATAGTTAGCCTAAATTTTATTTATTTTTATTTTTACATTTGATTACCGGGAAAGTCTGACTGGATGGAATGTACATTTTCAGCAGAGGCCCAGGGAGAAAAGCTCCACATAGAACAAATAATTATAAATGAAACTGCTGTTAAGTAAAGTAAAGAGTTTGATGTTTTTATTTAGTCTGGGGCAGAGCAAGAGCAGAGCCATTTAGTGGTAAGGTGGGTTTTTAGTGTTTGTTTAAATTTAGATAATGTAGTGCTAGATGTGATGTTACTAGGTGGAGAATTCCAAATTTTAGCAATATAATTACAGTAGGGAATAGATCTGTGAAAGTGAATCCCTTAAGAGAAATACATTACAAACCTCAGTATATTCATCAGGAATAAAAGGCATGGGTGAAAATTCAGAAAGAGGTGACTGAACAGAACATTAAGATTACCAAGCAGGGGAAAGGTAAACACAGAATGTGTATCCAATAACTCACAGAAAAGGAAGTTAAAAGAATCAATGTATTTTTCCTAGTTACTGGTTTTACCTTCATCTCGAAAATATTCATTGTAGTTATATGCATGGTTGCTATAAACATTCATTTAGTTCAAAGAACAGATGTAATGATGACGTTAATTCAAATAATGACCGGTAGTGCAAAGTAAGGTTATTAGCACTGGTGAGATAGAGTTTAAATTTTCTGCCAACTAGCAACATCATTTCTAAAAGTAAAAGCAAATGAATATAGCTGTTAAATTTGGAAGTTATAAGCACAACTTGGCAGGTCACATGTTCATAAATTTTAGCTTGGGCACTCATTCAGTTGTGGTGCATTCATTCATGTATTTTGTGTATGTAAATAGGTTAGGAAAGTAAGCTTCTTTCATTGTGATCTTTGAGCTTGCAAATGATCCCATGACTTTGAAAATATTATGCATATAAGGAATAAATGACTCCATCACAAGAATTCAGAATAAAACCCATTGTCATCCCTTCACTTACTGTGATGCTATGCATGACACTTCAGTCTTCCAGCAGTACAGAAATAGCAGAACACATCCTCTTCATCATCAGGAATGCCAGCCCATCCAGCAATGTTTATTATGGAATTCAGTGGTACTTTAGTAAGACCCTGTACTCACCCACCCAATTGCTCAAGCTTTTGACTGCAGTTCTTTAGTACTGATCATGATTTATTTCAGCATCTTTTACCATAGCAAAGACAATATCTATCAGCATTGCTTCATTGGGGACTATAGATAATTCAGGTAATCAAAAAGTTCTAGATCACAGTCATTTGGACTCATCATTTGCTATCTGCTACAAGCATTCTGAGTCTATGTACAGTAGCAGCTATAGACTACTGATTGTCTTTTCACTGTACTAAACTGTAGTGCATTTTTACTAAGCTGTTGCTGTGGCACTAAGCCAAGTTTGTAGTCCCTGCTTGACATATTTGCTAGTTGCTGCTACTATTTTGCTTACTTTTGTACAATTAAAAACCGAGATAACAATAAAACCAGTGAAGAAAAACAAAGGAAAACACTATCAATGGCCCAGAATACACACTTTATTATAACATTAAGCGCTTTCGTCCACAATTCACTGGACTTCTTCAGAATAAACCCCACATGCACTGTCACTCTATATATACATTTAATCAAATCACATGACCATATTAATTGAACCTAATTAAACCAATTACATCAATTTTTATCAGTTTTCTCAAAAAAATTCACATAAAAGAGTCAAAGTCTAAAATGCAAACCACGTCCACATGTTTGAATCCCATGCCCAATGTTAAAATAGCCACATAAAATGCAGTTTTTACATAGCTAACATGGATTTCAGCTTTAAGTAACTAGAAATGGAGGTCATGTCATTAGACTGGGGTGGATGAAGGATGAATTGTGGACAAAAGCACTTAATGTTATAATAAAGGGTGTATTCTGGGCCATGCCGTTGAAAGTGTTGTCCTTTACTTTTGTACAATTCATTGATTGATATTGTATGTATATAATTGTAACTCTGGTGTTTTGACAAATTGTTCATTCAAGTATTCTAATATATTGGCCTTCACTAATTATTATAAAGTCACAGTTTACCTCACTGTCACTTGTCAGCCTGATAGGTCTAGGAGAACTGAAGAAATGCAAGAACTATTTGTGCTCACAGACAACTGTTTCACTCTTGGCAAGAACAATTTCACATGTGAGAGATGAAAGTGCCTACAAAATCTGGAGGAAAAATATATTCAAATATTCTAGACTGTACCCAGCATATTGTCAGTTCCAGCACACTCCTCATACAGTCATGTCACCATAAGCCTTCCTATGATGATGTACTTAAAAATTACCTGCCTAACAACAAAATCATCCTGGATGAAGGTCTTGTACACAGGACACTCAGCATCTCACTAACATGTAAACAACATATGCAGGCACTATAGAAACACAACTACAAAAAAGGATCACTCAGCTGGTAGACTGAAACCCTTAAGGCAGCAAGACGAAGGCAGTATACTTAGATAGGTCTTAATATAGGTACCTACATAGTCAGGTGCACAGATGCACCACTCAACAGGGTGACATTAAGCTGCCTGTTGGGTGCCAAGATTTGCTGTGCAACTAGGGCCCTCAAGTTCCTTCACCCTAATTACACATTTGACTTGGCTATTCTGTTCAAGGGAGTAAATGTCTTGAGACATGCATCCTTGGATTATATGAACATGGACATTATGGAACTTTCAAAATATGCATCTGATATTGATGCAAAACTAGTATTTAACAGCAATGATAAAACCACACTGGTCAATGCTACTGAAAACATTTCTATGAAAACTAACAGTGTACCCACAGTGCAGGTTTCAGTGCTTGACATTTTTCCATACTCAACGTGGAAAATGACAGTGCTCTATATTCCTAAAGAGCCATGAAGACACCTGACTCTTAAGTCAAGACAATTACTATGATTTCTTTCACATCCTTTTCACAATAAATAGAACTTTATACCATATCATAGCCAACAAGCATACCCCCTCTATGACACTTGCAATCCATGTTGAATATCTAAACAAGATGACATCCCTACCCACTGAGCCTAATACTTTTCTCTTGGGAGACTTTAACCATTCCTCCATTAACTGGGAAACCTGCACCATCTCAAGTAAATGCTCCAAAAGATTACTGGACTTCATTAATGTCACTTCCCTGGGCCAAATGGTTCACGTCCCAATTAGGGGTTCACAAATATTGGACCTGATTCTTATCAATATAGACACCCTGTTTTAAACAGCTATACCCTTTATAAATACTCATTATAAAGGCAAATCCTGATTTACTGAAAAATACTTCTGTCATTAGAGACTACTGTAAGGCAAACCTAATCCAGCTAACTGATGACATGATGAAATTTAAATGCTCCCCTCAACTTGATGATCCCATCTTACGCACTGCTATATTTCCTGATAATTTCTATGCCCATATCAAACAAGCATTAAGGCATCTGTCATAATGCATAAATACAATGCCAAATTCAGAAGTAAACTTCTATGGTGGAATCCTAGCATAAACAAACTATACAGTGTGAGGAAGAAACATATGGCTTGAAAAAGCAAATGTCATACCCCATCATCCTGCCCTGAACTCAGAAAGATCAGTACATAACTCCCAAGATATGCAGGGTTTTAACTCGTACAGACCTGGAAATTAGGTGGTTATTTATTCTGTATAGTTTAGAAGATTATGGTTTAGAGTATTTTTGCAGAGTGATTAAGCAGCTATTGTAGCTGAACTGTACATTTTCAAAGTATGGCATATCTATTTGAGTATCTATGTACTATAAGAGCATTATGTACTGTAAAAGTCTAATGTGCAAAGTATACTGTGCGGATTGGTTTTATGTAAAAGTACATTTATTCCATATAACAACTTGAATGTGTAGAATTTTGCGAAGGATTGTGAGACTGAACTGAGGCAGTTTTTGGGTGACAAATGAATCATTAAGCAATAACCCATGCCTGGGTGTGGGTAATGCTGGATTTACCCATGGCTGGTGTGGTTTGGTCATGAGGGCGAAGCCTGAGTGGCCAAACAAAGACAACCGTGGGTAAATCCAGCATTACCCACACCCAGAAGTGAGTTATTGCTATTATACAATGACATAATTTAAGAAAGAAAATACTTCCTTTTCTTAAGTAATGGCATTGTATAATGCCTTTGTGCTGCCCTTCTGCAGCTGTCTGGTATTCTGCGGCAGTTCTGATGTACTGTGCATGCATATGCATGCGTATGCTTGCGCAGTACATCAGAGCTGTGGGTGGAAGCAACGGAGAAAGCAAGATCTCCATTGCATTTTACAAAGTGTCTCAGTATGTTAAAGGAGTTTAACATGGCGAGACAGTTTTAAAAAAAGCAAAGGAGATCGTCCTTTCTCTGTTGTTTTTTTTAAAGCTGTCTCACTATGTTGAACCTGTTTAACATAGCAAGACAGCTTTAAAAAAAGCAATGGAGAAAGGAAGATCTCTGTTGCTTTTTTTAAGCTATCTCACTTTGATAAACCTGTTTAATATAGCGAGATTACAGCAACAGAGCTCTTCCGTTCTCCGTTGCTGTAAAAAAAAAAAAAAGACTTATACTAATGGAAAAAGTCCAGGCGACTAGACCTTTTCCATTAGTATAAGTCTGATTTACAATGGGCATGCTGACTAATCAGTGTGCACGTTTTGGAATATTAATGGGAGGGTCATTGTATAAGCGTTGATAATCTACAGAAAGAAGAAAAGTTAATTTTGAATGAAACAAAACAAGACTCCACTTGGGCCAGCAGAGTAATCCAGGCTGCAGAGAGCTGAATAAGCGACTTTTCTTGATACTAAGTATATTTTTTGTTGCTTTCCACATCTGAATACCTAGCAACTGTATTTCGCCTGCCTTTCTGTTACATTGAAGCTGTTTTTACTGCATTTAACTTAATATTGTGCTTGGAATCCTTGTTTGTTACTATTTGACTGTATTTGTAACAAATTCTTCTGTGTAAGCTGTAGTAGCTGATTCATAGCATTTATAAGTGTTTGCTGTACCTGTTTCTGCCTGTTTTGTGAAAAAAAAGAAAAAAAGAAAAAATATCTCTTGTTTTTCCTGCTTTACTAGTTTAGTCCAGTTTCAGAGTTGCTGATTCCTGGGCTTTGGTTGTAGTTCCTGTGTACTGTTTCCTTGCCTTATTTGGAGGAAGGGAAGCTACCTTGCTTTCCTGCTTTACTAGTTTAGTCCAGTTTCTGAGTTGCTGATTCCTGGGCTTTGGTTGTAGTTCCTGTGTACTGTTTCCTTGCCTTATTTGGGGGAAGGGAAGCTACCTTGCTTACCAGTGGGAGTGGGAAGCATTGAGCTGCCTTTTGTCCAGTTTTGTGAGGTTTCAGCCAGTAACTAGTAGTTTGATGGTCGTTTTGGGCCAGTTTCTAGCTTTTTCCAGCCCCCTGGTATAAAACTTTCAGCTTGTACCTACTCAGCACAGACTCCACGTGGGCCAGCAGAGTAATCCAGGCTGCAGAGAGCTGAATAAGCGACTTTTCTTGATACTAAGTATATTTTTGTTGCTTTCCACATCTGAATACCTAGCAACTGTATTTCGCCTGCCTTTCTGTTACATTGAAGCTGTTTTTACTGCATTTAACTTAATATTGCACTTGGAATCCTTGTTTGTTACTATTTGACTGTATTTGTAGCAAATTCTTCTGTGTAAGCTGTAGTAGCTGATTCATAGCATTTATAAGTGTTTGCTGTACCTGTTTCTGCCTGTTTTGTGAAAAAAGAAAAAAACAAAAAATATCTCTTGTTTTTCCTGCTTTACTAGTTTAGTCCAGTTTCAGAGTTGCTGATTCCTGGGCTTTGGTTGTAGTTCCTGTGTACTGTTTCCTTGCCTTATTTGGGGAGGGAAGCTACCTTGCTTACCAGTGGGAGTGGGAAGCATTGAGCTGCCTTTTGTCCAGTTTTGTGAGGTTTCAGCCAGTAAGTAGTAGTTTATTGGTCGTTTTGGGCCAGTTTCTAGCTTTTTCCAGCCCCTGGTATAAAACTTTCAGCTTGTGCCTACTCAGCACAGACTCCACGTGGGCCAGCAGAGTAATCCAGGCTGCAGAGAGCTGAATAAGCGACTTTTCTTGATACTAAGTATATTTTTGTTGCTTTCCACATCTGAATACCTAGCAACTGTATTTCGCCTGCCTTTCTGTTACATTGAAGCTGTTTTTACTGCATTTAACTTAATATTACACTTGGAATCCTTGTTTGTTACTATTTGACTGTATTTGTAGCAAATTCTTCTGTGTAAGCTGTAGTAGCTGATTCATAGCATTTATAAGTGTTTGCTGTACCTGTTTCTGCCTGTTTTGTGAAAAAAAAGAAAAAAAAGAAAAAATATCTCTTGTTTTTCCTGCTTTACTAGTTTAGTCCAGTTTCAGAGTTGCTGATTCCTGGGCTTTGGTTGTAGTTCCTGTGTACTGTTTCCTTGCCTTATTTGGGGGAAGGGAAGCTACCTTGCTTACCAGTGGGAGTGGGAAGCATTGAGCTGCCTTTTGTCCAGTTTTGTGAGGTTTCAGCCAGTAACTAGTAGTTTATTGGTCGTTTTGGGCCAGTTTCTAGCTTGTTCCAGCCCCCTGGTATAAAACTTTCAGCTTGTACTTACTCAGCACAGACTCCACGTGGGCCAGCAGAGTAATCCAGGCTGCAGAGAGCTGAATAAGCGACTTTTCTTGATACTAAGTATATTTTTGTTGCTTTCCACATCTGAATACCTAGCAACTGTATTTCGCCTGCCTTTCTGTTACATTGAAGCTGTTTTACTGCATTTAACTTAATATTGCACTTGGAATCCTTGTTTGTTACTATTTGACTGTATTTGTAGCAAATTCTTCTGTGTAAGCTGTAGTAGCTGATTCATAGCATTTATAAGTGTTTGCTGTACCTGTTTCTGCCTGTTTTGTGAAAAAAGAAAAAAAGAAAAAATATCTCTTGTTTTTCCTGCTTTACTAGTTTAGTCCAGTTTCAGAGTTGCTGATTCCTGGGCTTTGGTTGTAGTTCCTGTGTACTGTTTCCTTGCCTTATTTGGGGAAGGAAGCTACCTTGCTTACCAGTGGGAGTGGGAAGCATTGAGCTGCCTTTTGTCCAGTTTTGTGAGGTTTCAGCCAGTAACTAGTAGTTTATTGGTCATTTTGGGCCAGTTTCTAGCTTTTTCCAGCCCCCTGGTATAAAACTTTCAGCTTGTACCTACTCAGCACAGACTCCATGTGGGCCAGCAGAGTAATCCAGGCTGCAGAGAGCTGAATAAGCGACTTTTCTTGATACTAAGTATATTTTTTGTTGCTTTCCACATCTGAATACCTAGCAACTGTATTTCACTTGCCTTTCTGTTACATTGAAGCTGTTTTTACTGCATTTAACTTAATATTGCACTTGGAATCCTTGTTTGTTACTATTTGACTGTATTTGTAGCAAATTCTTCTGTGTAAGCTGTAGTAGCTGATTCATAGCATTTATAAGTGTTTGCTGTACCTGTTTCTGCCTGTTTTGAAAAAAGAAAAACAAAGAAAAAATATCTCTTGTTTTTCCTGCTTTACTAGTTTAGTCCAGTTTCAGAGTTGCTGATTCCTGGGCTTTGGTTGTAGTTCCTGTGTACTGTTTCCTTGCCTTATTTGCGGGAAGGGAAGCTACCTTGCTTTCCTGCTTTACTAGTTTAGTCCAGTTTCAGAGTTGCTGATTCCTGGGCTTTGGTTGTAGTTCCTGTGTACTGTTTCCTTGCCTTATTTGGGGAAGGAAGCTACCTTGCTTACCAGTGGGAGTGGGAAGCATTGAGCTGCCTTTTGTCCAGTTTTGTGGGGTTTCAGCCAGTAACTAGTAGTTTATTGGTCGTTTTGGGCCAGTTTCTAGCTTTTTCCAGCCCCCTGGTATAAAACTTTCAGCTTGTACCTACTCAGCACAGACTCCACGTGGACCAGCAGAGTAATCCAGGCTGCAGAGAGCTGAATAAGCGACTTTTCTTGATACTAAGTATATTTTTGTTGCTTTCCACATCTGAATACCTAGCAACTGTATTTTGCCTGCCTTTCTGTTACATTGAACCTGGTTTTACTGCATTTAACTTAATATTGCACTTGGAATCCTTGTTTGTTACTATTTGACTGTATTTGTAGCAAATTCTTCTGTGTAAGCTGTAGTAGCTGATTCATAGCATTTATAAGTGTTTGCTGTACCTGTTTCTGCCTGTTTTGTGAAAAAAAAAAAAAAAAAGAAAAAAAGAAAAAAATATCTCTTGTTTTTCCTGCTTTACTAGATTAGTCCAGTTTCAGAGTTGCTGATTCCTGGGCTTTGGTTGTAGTTCCTGTGTACTGTTTCCTTGCCTTATTTGGGGAAGGAAGCTACCTTGCTTACCAGTGGGAGTGGGAAGCATTGAGCTGCCTTTTGTCCAGTTTTGTGGGGTTTCAGCCAGTAACTAGTAGTTTATTGGTCGTTTTGGGCCAGTTTCTAGCTTTTTCCAGCCCCTGGTATAAAACTTTCAGCTTGTACCTACTCAGCACAGACTCCACGTGGGCCAGCAGAGTAATCCAGGCTGCAGAGAGCTGAATAAGCGACTTTTCTTGATACTAAGTATATTTTTGTTGCTTTCCACATCTGAATACCTAGCAACTGTATTTCGCCTGCCTTTCTGTTACATTGAAGCTGTTTTACTGCATTTAACTTAATATTGCACTTGGAATCCTTGTTTGTTACTATTTGACTGTATTTGTAGCAAATTCTTCTGTGTAAGCTGTAGTAGCTGATTCATAGCATTTATAAGTGTTTGCTGTACCTGTTTCTGCCTGTTTTGTGAAAAAAACGAAAAAAAAAAAAAATATCTCTTGTTTTTCCTGCTTTACTAGTTTAGTCCAGTTTCAGAGTTGCTGATTCCTGGGCTTTGGTTGTAGTTCCTGTGTACTGTTTCCTTGCCTTATTTGGGGGAAGGGAAGCTACCTTCTTTCCTGCTTTACTAGTTTAGTCCAGTTTCAGAGTTGCTGATTCCTGGGCTTTGGTTGTAGTTCCTGTGTACTGTTTCCTTGCCTTATTTGGGGGGAGGGAAGCTACCTTGCTTACCAGTGGGAGTGGGAAGCATTGAGCTGCCTTTTGTCCAGTTTTGTGAGGTTTCAGCCAGTAACTAGTAGTTTATTGGTCGTTTTGGGCCAGTTTCTAGCTTTTTCCAGCCCCCTGGTATAAAACTTTCAGCTTGTACCTACTCAGCACAGACTCCACGTGGGCCAGCAGAGTAATCCAGGCTGCAGAGAGCTGAATAAGCGACTTTTCTTGATACTAAGTATATTTTTGTTGCTTTCCACATCTGAATACCTAGCAACTGTATTTCGCCTGCCTTTCTGTTACATTGAAGCTGTTTTTACTGCATTTAACTTAATATTGCACTTGGAATCCTTGTTTGTTACTATTTGACTGTATTTGTAGCAAATTCTTCTGTGTAAGCTGTAGTAGCTGATTCATAGCATTTATAAGTGTTTGCTGTACCTGTTTCTGCCTGTTTTGTGAAAAAGAAAAAAAAGAAAAAAATATCTCTTGTTTTTCCTGCTTTACTAGTTTAGTCCAGTTTCAGAGTTGCTGATTCCTGGGCTTTGGTTGTAGTTCCTGTGTACTGTTTCCTTGCCTTATTTGGGGGAAGGGAAGCTACCTTGCTTACCAGTGGGAGTGGGAAGCATTGGGCTGCCTTTTGTCCAGTTTTGTGAGGTTTCAGCCAGTAACTAGTAGTTTATTGGTCGTTTTGGGCCAGTTTCTAGCTTTTTCCAGCCCCTGGTATAAAACTTTCAGCTTGTACCTACTCAGCACAGACTCTATGTGGGCCAGCAGAGTAATCCAGGCTGCAGAGAGCTGAATAAGCGACTTTTCTTGATACTAAGTATATTTTTTGTTGCTTTCCACATCTGAATACCTAGCAACTGTATTTCGCCTGCCTTTCTGTTACATTGAAGCTGTTTTTACTGCATTTAACTTAATATTGCACTTGGAATCCTTGTTTGTTACTATTTGACTGTATTTGTAGCAAATTCTTCTGTGTAAGCTGTAGTAGCTGATTCATAGCATTTATAAGTGTTTGCTGTACCTGTTTCTGCCTGTTTTGTGAAAAAAAGAAAAAAAGAAAAAATATCTCTTGTTTTTCCTGCTTTACTAGTTTAGTCCAGTTTCAGAGTTGCTGATTCCTGGGCTTTGGTTGTAGTTCCTGTGTACTGTTTCCTTGCCTTATTTGGGGAAGGAAGCTACCTTGCTTTCCTGCTTTACTAGTTTAGTCCAGTTTCAGAGTTGCTGATTCCTGGGCTTTGGTTGTAGTTCCTGTGTACTGTTTCCTTGCCTTATTTGGGGAAGGAAGCTACCTTGCTTACCAGTGGGAGTGGGAAGCATTGAGCTGCCTTTGTCCAGTTTTGTGAGGTTTCAGCCAGTAACTAGTAGTTTATTGGTCGTTTTGGGCCAGTTTCTAGCTTTTTCCAGCCCCTGGTATAAAACTTTCAGCTTGTACCTACTCAGCACAGACTCCACGTGGGCCAGCAGAGTAATCCAGGCTGCAGAGAGCTGAATAAGCGACTTTTCTTGATACTAAGTATATTTTTGTTGCTTTCCACATCTGAATACCTAGCAACTGTATTTCGCCTGCCTTTCTGTTACATTGAAGCTGTTTTACTGCATTTAACTTAATATTGCACTTGGAATCCTTGTTTGTTACTATTTGACTGTATTTGTAGCAAATTCTTCTGTGTAAGCTGTAGTAGCTGATTCATAGCATTTATAAGTGTTTGCTGTACCTGTTTCTGCCTGTTTTGTGAAAAAAAAAAAAAAAAGAAAAAATATCTCTTGTTTTTCCTGCTTTACTAGTTTAGTCCAGTTTCAGAGTTGCTGATTCCTTGGCTTTGGTTGTAGTTCCTGTGTACTGTTTCCTTGCCTTATTTGGGGGAAGGGAAGCTACCTTGCTTACCAGTGGGAGTGGGAAGCATTGAGCTGCCTTTTGTCCAGTTTTGTGAGGTTTCAGCCAGTAACTAGTAGTTTATTGGTCGTTTTGGGCCAGTTTCTAGCTTTTTCCAGCCCCCTGGTATAAAACTTTCAGCTTGTACCTACTCAGCACAGACTCTATGTGGGCCAGCAGAGTAATCCAGGCTGCAGAGAGCTGAATAAGCGACTTTTCTTGATACTAAGTATATTTTTGTTGCTTTCCACATCTGAATACCTAGCAACTGTATTTCGCCTGCCTTTCTGTTACATTGAAGCTGTTTTTACTGCATTTAACTTAATATTGCACTTGGAATCCTTGTTTGTTACTATTTGACTGTATTTGTAGCAAATTCTTCTGTGTAAGCTGTAGTAGCTGATTCATAGCATTTATAAGTGTTTGCTGTACCTGTTTCTGCCTGTTTTGTAAAAAAAAAGAAAAAAAAGAAAAAATATCTCTTGTTTTTCCTGCTTTACTAGTTTAGTCCAGTTTCAGAGTTGCTGATTCCTGGGCTTTGGTTGTAGTTCCTGTGTACTGTTTCCTTGCCTTATTTGGGGAAGGAAGCTACCTTGCTTTCCTGCTTTACTAGTTTAGTCCAGTTTCAGAGTTGCTGATTCCTGGGCTTTGGTTGTAGTTCCTGTGTACTGTTTCCTTGCCTTATTTGGGCGAAGGGAAGCTACCTTGCTTACCAGTGGGAGTGGGAAGCATTGAGCTGCCTTTTGTCCAGTTTTGTGAGGTTTCAGCCAGTAACTAGTAGTTTATTGGTCGTTTTGGGCCAGTTTCTAGCTTTTTCCAGCCCCCTGGTATAAAACTTTCAGCTTGTACCTACTCAGCACAGACTCCACGTGGGCCAGCAGAGTAATCCAGGCTGCAGAGAGCTCAATAAGCGACTTTTCTTGATACTAAGTATATTTTTTGTTGCTTTCCACATCTGAATACCTAGCAACTGTATTTCGCCTGCCTTTCTGTTACATTGAAGCTGTTTTACTGCGTTAACTTAATATTGCACTTGGAATCCTTGTTTGTTACTATTTGACTGTATTTGTAGCAAATTCTTCTGTGTAAGCTGTAGTAGCTGATTCATAGCATTTATAAGTGTTTGCTGTACCTGTTTCTGCCTGTTTTGTGAAAAAAAAGAAAAAAAAGAAAAATATCTCTTGTTTTTCCTGCTTTACTAGTTTAGTCCAGTTTCAGAGTTGCTGATTCCTGGGCTTTGGTTGTAGTTCCTGTGTACTGTTTCCTTGCCTTATTTGGGGAAGGAAGCTACCTTGCTTACCAGTGGGAGTGGGAAGCATTGAGCTGCCTTTGTCCAGTTTTGTGAGGTTTCAGCCAGTAACTAGTAGTTTATTGGTCGTTTTGGGCCAGTTTCTAGCTTTTCCAGCCCCTGGTATAAAACGCTAAACGCGTTAGCCGATTTAGAGCGATTTAGCGGAGCTGCCACTGTTGCACACTAGGGCAGTGCCGGTTAAGCAGGTTTAAACTATTCGGGCTACCTAAAGTCCACTCTTTAAATTTTCCTTTAAACTATCTTCCTCGAACTATACTACTGATCAAATCAGCGTGTCCTATAACTAAAAAGATCAACTCTACTTGACTCCAAGTAGACTATTCTCTATCTATTAAACCTAGCACTTGCTCCTACAGTACTTATTACCTTGATACGCACTCTTGTCATAGATAGTATCCCAAAAGGCAACCCCCATTTCTCGGTCACCCACGTCCCCGGAATCTTTTTAAAGTTTTTCGTCTACCCTTCTAGCATGTCGAGGATCAGTTGCTAGTGTCCTCTCCTGCTCAGCTGGTGAACCTGAATATTGAGGCAATGTTTCAATTGCCTCATGTACACAGACAACCCTTTCCTCCTCCCACAAAACACAAATACATGCGAGAGATGCAACTATACGGCCAAACTGGAGGCTGAGCTCTCTCAACATAGGACTGGCAAGACCAGTCAGGAGGAGAAGGTTACCACACACACTATAGACCCAGTCTCACATAGTACCATTACAACCTCAAATCATACACATAAACACACAAAGACATACTGAGGCTCTGATCAAAAATCTACCAAAACAGCAGAGGCCACCAAAGCAGACACCCAAACAACCACCACCTCAGAACACAACATCCTCAACACATAGACCTCACAGTCAGAGTGTCAAACAGTCACAGCCTTTAAGGCCAAACACAATACCAGACACACTAGTCATTGGTGACTCCATAGTCAGACACACTGATGTCCCGCTCACCAGACTGAGTAAGGAGAAGGTCACAGTAAGCTGCCTGTCGGGCGCTAGAATCCGCCACATAACGCAAGCACTCAGGTCTCTCAACAGCAGGTACAAATATGACTCAGTCATTGTCCACGCTGGTGTAAACGACCTGAGACATACCTCCTTGGACTACATGAAAAGAGACATTGAGGAGCTCTCTGATTATGTAGCCCAGGCAGGTATGACCCTGACCTTGAGCAGTATCCTACCTTCACCAAGAATGATGCCACAATACAGAGATAAGATGATCAGCTTTAACAATTGGCTTAAACACTGGTGTCATTCAAAGGGATCCAGTGTCTGTCTGCCTGGGATGACATGCTGGACAAGCCACGCTGTTTCAAGGGACGGCTTGCACCTGTCACCCTGGGATTCGGATATTGGCAAAGGCTCTTGCCACCCCCATAGTGCCTTTTTAGGCAAGGCTCAAATTCTAAACCTACCACCCTAGAACACAAAAAGGAAAAAACTAAGGGTAATGCTGCTCAATGCCAGAAGTCTAAATCTCAAAATGCACGCACGAGGCCCTTCTCAGTATGGAGAACATCGATGTCTGTGCTGTGACAGAAACCTGGTACAAGGCTCCTGAGAGCACCCCAGCCATCAGGTTTTACCTCATATCATGCGTTCCGGCCCCAAAATCCAGACAATACCAAGAAAGGAGGGGGGGTATCCATATTCATCAAGGACACCCACACCTCAAGACTGGTGGCAATGCACGATGCATCGGAGACCATCCAGGTGCAATTAACCATAGGCAAGACTGCTCTGCAAATTGTAGCATGTTACAGGCCACCCTCACAAACTCAGGAAACTCACATGGCCTTCCTGAAAACACTAGAGGGGATAAATGTATCACCAAACACCATCATACTAGGTGACTTCAATTACCCTAATATAGACTGGGTTGGATCCAACGTCTGCAAATTCCCTATGTCTTTATTTATGAGGTCCATTATGATCCCCTCCATGGCTTTGCAGATAAGGCTTGTCAAGCTAATGGGCCAGTAATTTCCAGGGTCTGTGGAGGCACCGCCCAAACACCCTAGCCCAAAAGTTCCTGGAATTCATAAACTCAAATGCCATGGAACAACTAGTCACCATCCCCACAAGAGGAGATAACATACTTGATCTCATCATCACGAACATGGGAGCACAATGTTCAACACCGAAGTATACCTCACTGGTGAGATCAGATCACAAAGTAATCTCCCTCGAGGTCCTCATCCCACCCCACCTGAAATAAAAGACCACAGTAAAGAACTTCTCAAAGCAGACTTCTCTCTTCTTAAGACTAGTGTGGACTCCTTTTAGGCCCCGAGCCAAGAGAAAACAATACTCAAGCCGCTGAATCATTTACAAACGCCTTCTTCCAGCACCTGCAGGACTGCATGGAGAAGGCAATCCCAAGCAAAACAAAGACTCTTTGTACCAAAGGCAAGCGTCCAGTCTGGTGGACCCCAGCCATAAACAAACTCTACAACAAAAGGAGGAAGCTACTACAAGATAGAGCAAAATCCTTAAAAGGTAAGACACCCTTGATCACTATAAGTAAAAACTAAGAGCTCTCATAAAATCATCCAAAGCAAATTTCGAGAAAAATAGCTAAAGACTCAAAAGACAATCATAAGGCCTTCTTTAGCTATGTTAGAAACCTAGGAGGAAACTCCCAGATATGCTCAGAACTAGTTCAAAATGATGTGAAGATTACTGATCCTACAGACATTGCCAACATACTGGCTGACAGGTTCAGTGCAAACTTCTCCCCTCCCCCAAAAGGAGAGATATCTATACCAAATGAGTGCAGCCCCAAACATCTCCAGCGCCCAAGTGAGAACTGCTCTCTCCAAAGCAAAACACAGCATCCATGGGACCCGATGGTGTCCCGGCTGTGTGCTCCACGAACTCAATGAGGAATTAAACCCACAGCTAGGACAGCTGTTTAATCAAAGTCTTACCTCTGGATACGCACTCCAGGAGTGGCGACTGCAACTGTGGTCCCACTTCACAAAGGCGGTGCCTCCACAGACCCTGGAAATTACTGGCCCATTAGCTTGACAAGCCTTATCTGCAAAGCCATGGAGAGGATCATAATGGACCTCATAAATAAAGACATAGGGAATTTGCAGACTTTGGATCCAACCCAGTTTGGCTTTGTCAAAGGCAGATCATGCCTTTTAAACTTGGTTGACTTTTTCGAAACAGTCACCAAAGCCATTGATGAGGGAAAGGCAGTCCATACAGCCTACCTCGATCTGGCTAAGGCCTTCGATACAATACCCCACTCGGGTATCATTGAAAAACTCATCAGCTTAAATGTTAACCCATACATCACAAGATGGGTTGCAAACTAGCTGAGTGACAGAACCCACAGGGTCAGAGTTGCTGGCGCCATGTCAGACTCAAAGCCTGTCACAAGTGGTGTCCCACAGGGCTCAGTCCTGGGCCGACTCTTGTTTGGCATCTACTTTTCCGAAGTACAAGCAAACACAGGAGGGTTATGGCTGACAAAGTTTGCAGATGACTGCAAACTGGGTCCGATAGTAGAAAACACATCTGACACAGATATCCTTCAGAAGGGTCTCACAGAAACGGATAACTGGTGCCAGAGCCACGGCCTAAAGTTAAATGCCAAAAATGCATAGTCATACCCTTCGGGAAAAACAAGGTTACCCCTAGCTACCAAATAGGTGGCAATCCACTGAGCACAGAAGACGTTATCAGGGACCTGGGGACCCAGGTTGATAGTAGTCTGTCATTCGACACCCATGTAGCTAAAGTAGTTAGGAAGTCCTTCTACATTGCCCACCTTATCATGAAGGGATTCTCATCTAGATCAAGGAGGTCATAGTCTCCCTTTACTCATCACTCATCAGACCAATGATTGAGTACAATGCCCCATTCGAATGTATCTGACCCGACACTTGCAGCAGCTGGAGAGGCCACAAAAGTTCCTCACCAAAAGGATAAAGGGTCTCAAAATCTGTCCTATGCTGCCCGACTGAAAGAACTCCAGCTCTATTCAGTCGCCATCAGCTTGCTCAGAGGTGACCTTTGCCTAACATACAAGGCCATGTCAAACCCAGATTTGATGAATATGCTTCACCTCAAAAATCTAGATCCATCAGAGCCACAAGGGCGGGAGACTTAAACCTCGACACGGCTATTAATAGGATCGTGCTGGAGGGATAGATTCATCACCCAAAGACTCCCTATGCTGTGGAACAAAATCCCGTACATGTGAGGCAGAGCACCTCGCTGGCCTTGTTCAAGAGAAATCTTGACCAATGGATGGGAGATCGCAGATATACCCCAGGAATTACCTCAGTGTCACTGCTCGACAGAGGCACAGCAAAATAATGGGTATAGTTCCCCATACTAAAGGGGTGGCGTAAGCCACAAAACAATGGGCTAGGCTTATAAATGCCCTCGGGCAGATAGCCTAGTATGAACCTATGAACCTATGAACCTATAAGAAAAGAATATTAGATTTATGCAACCTGATAAAGGCGGTGGGGTGGTTATTATGCCAAACATAGATTATGTTAGTAAAATGTTTGAAATGCTCAATAGTACATATGAAAGAGTATCACAAAATGAAATGAATAGGGCATATTTGAAAATTGATTTGGGTCTATATGATGTCTTTTTAACAGTAGAACACCCCACCATACTTGTAATTTTTGGAATTCCAAAAATACATAAGTGTCAGGCCAACCCACGATTTAGACCAATAGTGTCTGCAAGGGGTCAAAAACAGAACCATTAGTTGTGTACATAGATTGATATTCTAAAGGTGCACTTAATAAAGCTCTTCATATTTTGAGAGATTCATGGCACTGTTTGGAAAGGTTGAGAGAAATTAGTAATTTTGGAAGATTTATTTTTTTTATATAGCAAACTTTTTTTCCGCCATGCAGGCCTGGAGTTTATCTATAGTAACCTGACAAATCTTATCAACTTGAGTAGTAGTAAAGTCAATCTGTTGGTGGAACATACAGATATTGTATTAAACAATAATTTTATACACTTTGAAGGTGAATATTTTCATCAGAGAGCAGGTGTTGCAATGGGGACTAAGTGTGCCCCTATATTTACTAACCTCATGCTACCTGAGTGGGAGAAAATGTTTGTTTTCTCTTTCCATTTTTTTTAGCAAAATAGGTTTATTTTTAAGATTTTTGGATGATATTCTTATTTTATGGGAAGGTGAACCAGATGAAATAAAAGCATTTATAGAATATATAAATGGAACTACTAGCTTTATGACACTCACCTATAGATATAATGAAAAACAAATTGATTTTTTAGATATTCTTCTCAGAAAAAGTGGTGAAAGAGGAAACAATTTATCACCTACCATTTATAGGAAAGATGCTTATTCTAATACATTGCTGCACTATCAGAATTGTCACCCTTTCCATCAAAAAAAAAAAGAGTGTTGTCAAGGGACAAGTGATCAGGCTTAGTAGGCTAATAAATGAAGAAGATGACTTCAGGCAAGAAATATATAATTTGATAGGAATGTTTAAAAACAGAGGTTACCCTATGAATTTATTGTTGAAAATTAGATGTGAGATTTTCAAGAGGGTACAATGTTTGCTTCTACATTAAAATAAGTAGCAACTTTTACTTTTGACAAGTCTGAGAATTCTTTTGGTAATGATGTAATGGTTATGCAATATAATAATGATATACCTCACCTGGTTAATATTATAGCAAAAAAAATGGTATTGTGGTTTTGATTTGATCTTGAAAAATAGACTTGGTTTAAGACCCAAAATAGGTTATAGTAGAGGTATGAATCTGAAAAATATTTGTTAATCCAATGAGACAAATAAATACTACAATCCCAAAATGTTTAAATGTGGAGTCTGCAAGGCTTGTAGGTTCATAAACGCAGGTCCCTATTTACTATAGAAGGATATGAGAAAATGTTAAGATGTCCAGGGCAATGCATTTGCAACACTATAAAATTAGTTTATGTTGAAACTTGTATAGTTTGTACTGCATTTTGTGTAGGGAAGACAGTCAGAAAGTTGCGAGATAGGGTTATGGAACATGCGAGGGATATCAAAAACAAAAAGATGAGCAGTTCACTATATTTGCACAGTACACAATGTAAGAATTTTAAAAGATTTGTTTTTTTTTTTCAAAATAGACAGGGATTATCATAAGGATAGAAGGGGGAAATGTAGATTTAGCAGTTGCCGTCAAACCTGCAAAGCATGAACCAAGTCTTAATGATGGTATATCTATGGTTCCATACTTAAACAGAGAGCTTTGATGGTTTAGAGAAATGTGTAGTTTGATGTTATTTTTATGTATATTCTTTCCCCGGGATTCATGAACCTTGCGCCAGGCGCCAGCATAGCGTCGGCGTTATAACGCCAAATATGGCTGCTGAACGATTCAGGTATGAATGAATTCCACGTGCACTACCGGCGTGCGCCGGACCGTCTCCGCCCCCGGCGTAGGTATGCAAAACACACTGTGTGCGGTATTGCACCATGCAAATGAAGGCAAATAGCGATCCAGTGGCGGCGTGGCGAGCGTAGGCACGGCAATGTAAACCAAAAAAAAGGTTTACATTTACCCAAACATGACCGAGGAGTAACGGAAGGCTGTCAAAGTCAGGTATCATACAGGTGCAATATGCCAATGTGGAAAGGCACCGAGAATGTCCAAAGAAAATATGCACAAAATGTAAAAATGACATAAATGGCACGTACGTAGAAAGAACAGCAGACCCCCCGGATATGTGCACAGAAGTTGCAAAGCAATGAAATAATATGACAATATCCTAAAAGAGCAGTATAACACACAGCAGCTGCACAGCCACCACACACCATAGTATGTATGTAAAGCTTCAACCCCAGCGGAATGGTTGTCAAGGAGTGGTGGCAGTGTTCGGCGCCGTAACCATGTATTAGTAGTCAATTCTATGCAAATGAGGCAGATAATAGTGAATCGCAAAAACGGCGCCGGTGTAAGGATGGAGCAAACGGGCGCAGCGGTACTTTACCGGTGGCTCTACACGAGACACATGTCAACCACAGAGGGTGTGCCACCGTGGGAGGAAGGATATTGGAGGTCAGCAAATCTGGGCTGTACAATGCACATCACAGCATCAGGACTGGCGTGTGAGGAAATAGATGCGCTGAGAGTACATAATGCGCACAGATGCATGTGCACGAGGATGACTACGTTCCCCAAACCAGTCATGTGACGTCCCCCTTTTTCCCCAAAACA
>NC_056725.1:281596445-281622363 GCF_019279795.1 Protopterus annectens
TCCTGTTGGTGGGGTAACTATGAGGTCTTCCAAACTGCTGCAGGTGTCACATATAGTACATCCCATATGAGTCATTGTACTAGATTATGGGTCTGATAAGGGGACAGTACAGCGGCACAGTGACCCCTGTTGATGTTGGTGTGAATCCTTTCATGATACGGTGTCCAGTATCAACAGTCTTCATAGCCAAAATGGCATTGTGGCTGTCACATGACAGATTAATGTCGACCTGTGTCCCTAGGTCCCTGATGACTCCTTGCATACATAATGGTTTGACACCTATGTGGTACTTTGTGTACCTTGTCTGGTATTTGGTGGGACATCCATACTGTCCAGTGTCTTCGGATGTCTGGGTGGGGTTCTTGTGTGTGAGAGTGTGGTCTGTCACATGCTACAGACTGTACAGCAGTTTTGACTACAGTTATGTGCACATGGGTGGTATACGCTGCTTTGTGCATTGTCAGTTACCTGGCTATATGGGTGTCTGTGCTGCATATGGATACTCCCCCTCCTTTGATGTATTGGTGCAGGTGTTGGGGCCATAACACATGGTATGTGGTATAACCTAGTAGTGCTGGTGTGGTATCACTAGGCCTGCAGCAGGCTTCTGTCACTGGACAGGCATCAATGTTCTCCATAATGGGAAGTGCCTCAGGGGCATGCATATTGCAGTTTACACATCTGGCATTGGACAGCATTACCCTTATGTTTCCTACAACTTATGTTTTCTAGGGTGGTGGGTAGTCTTTTTGGCCTTGCCTACATACAGCTCTATGCAGGCGGCAAAGGCCTTATCCAGTATCCAGACGCACACAGGTAACAGCTGACAGCCACCCCTGTAACAGCAGCATGGCTTGTCATGCTTGACATCTCAAGCGGACACACATTAAACCCTCTTGGACTGACAGCTGTAACTGTGCCAGCTGTTAAACATGGGCATTCTGTGTTTGTACTGTGGCATCATTCTTGGTGAGGGTTGGATGCTGCACACAGCCAGTGTCATCCCGCCCTGGGGTACATACTCGGAGGGACCATACATGTCTCATTTGTTGTTGACCAGGGAGGTACATCTCAGGTAATTCACACCAGCATGGACATTGAGTGCATCATATTTCTGCTTGCTTTGGGGTGACCTGCGTACTTGTGTTACGTGGCATTTTGTGGCTACCTACAAGCAGCTTACTCTACCCTTTCCTTGTTCACTCTGGTGAGTGGGACAGCTGTGTTTCTGCCTATACAGACACCTATTACGACTGTATCAGGCATTTGTTTCTCCTTCGGGCCTGTGACTGTTTGGCACACCAGCTTTTGCTATTCATTGCATGTGCTATGTTTGAAGGTTGTGGTTGCTTGTGATCTACTCTGGAGGCGTCTGTTGGTGTGGTGTGTTTGTAATTGAGGCCTCCGGGAATATTTGTCTGTGTTTATGTGTTTGGTTTACAGTTGTGGTAGGTCTATGTGGGACTGGGTTCGTGGTGTATGTGGTTACCTTCTCCTCCTGACTAGTGTTGACAGTACTGGCTTGTTGGAGCTCAA
The DNA here is from genome assembly GCF_019279795.1 of Protopterus annectens. Classification (NCBI taxonomy): domain Eukaryota; kingdom Metazoa; phylum Chordata; order Ceratodontiformes; family Protopteridae; genus Protopterus; species Protopterus annectens. Next base: position 281,597,982 of record NC_056725.1, read on the forward strand.
CCTCTGCTTTGGATACATGGATGCATCTATCACATATGTTTGTATTTATTCGGGGGTGTTGTGGTTGTCTGTGTACTTGGTACTAGCGTCACATTGCCTCTGGATTCATAGGTTATACTTGTGGCTGGACTTAGTGGATTGTATGTGTGGACATATGTTGTTGCCATACTACTGGTCAGTGATTACTTCCCATTTTATGTTTGCTCTATCATGTGGTATCTTCCTCATTCTCTTGCATGGTTTGGTAATGGCTGGAGCCCAGCATGCCAGATATCTGCATGTATGGCATTGTGTGTTGTTGTTATTTGTGATTGCATACTCCAAGCATTCCTGGCTGTGTTCATGGAATGCCTGTATAACATGTTCTGTGGTGTGTCCCATGTTCTGCACTCTGCAGGGCCTTTTGTGGATTCAACATCGGTTTTGAGGGCTGCAACCTATACTTTACACATGTTTTCACTGTGGTATTCTGGCCAGGGACTGGGGTCAGGTGTGTATTTCCAGTGTGCTTACTCTATGGTCTTGTCTTACCAGTGAGGGGTACACTTCTCATCTTGCCATCCAGTACACATGTTGCTGATTATCACATCCAGTATGCTTACCCCTCTTATGGGGGTAGTACATTGTTCCTGGGCAGTTTGGTTTATGGAATCTGGGTAATTTTCCCCTCCTGTGTTGGTGCTAGTACGATGCTACTGGTGTATGTCTGGGTATTTTCAGTCGAGCAATATAATGTGGTTTGGGGGGCTTGATATATTCATGTATTCCGACATAGGCCAGGTGATGTTCCTGGTATTAGGACAGTGGTCTGCAGCAGGCTATCTACTGCGAGGCAGTTTTAGCCATTGGTATTTGACCATGGCTATTCCATAGGTTCATAGGTTCATACTAGGCTATCTGCCCGAGGGCATTTACAAGCCTAGCCCATCGTTTTGTGGCTTACGCCACCCCTTTAGTATGGGGAACTATACCCATTATTTTGCTGTGCCTCTGTCGAGCAGTGACACTGAGGTAATCCCTGGGGTATATCTGCGATCTCCCATCCATTGGTCAAGATTTCTCTTGAACAAGACCAGCGAGGTGCTCTGCCTCACATGTGCGGGGATTTTGTTCCACAGCATAGGAGTCTTTGGGTGATGAATCTATCCCTCCAGCACGTCCTATTAATAGCCGTGTCAAGGTTTAAGTCTCCGCCCTTGTGGCTCTGATGGATCTAGATTTTTGAGGTGAAGCATATTCATCAAATCTGGGTTTGACATGGCCTTGTATGTTAGGCAAAGGTCACCTCTGAGCAAGCGGTGGCGACTGAATAGAGCTGGAGTTCTTTCAGTCGGGCAGCATAGGACAGATTTTTGAGACCCTTTATCCTTTTGGTGAGGAACTTTTGTGGCCTCTCCAGCTGCTGCAAGTGTCGGGTCAGATACATTCGAATGGGGCATTGTACTTAATCATTGGTCTGATGAGTGATGAGTAAAGGAGACTATGACCTCCTTGATCTAGATGAGAATCCCTTCATGATAAGGTGGGCAATGTAGAAGGTCTTCCTAACTACTTTAGCTACATGGGTGTCGAATGACAGACTACTATCAACCTGGGACCCCAGGTCCCTGATAACTTCTTCTGTGCTCAGTGGATTGCCACCTATTTGGTAGCTAGGGGTAACCTTGTTTTTCGAAGGGTATGACTATGCATTTTTTGGCATTTAACTTTGGGCCGTGGCTCTGGCACCAGTTATCCGTTTCTGTGAGACCCTTCTGAAGGATATCTGTGTCAGATGTGTTTTCTACTATGGCGCGCAGTTTGCAGTCATCTGCAAACTTTGTCAGCCATAACCCTCCTGTGTTTGCTTGTACTTCGGAAAAGTAGATGCCAAACAAGAGTGGGCCCAGGACTGAGCCCTGTGGGACACCACTTGTGACAGGCTTTGAGTCTGACATGGCGCCAGCAGCTCTGACCCTGTGGGTTCTGTCACTCAGCCAGTTTGCAACCCATCTTGTGATGTATGGGTTGACATTTAAGCTGATGAGTTTTCAAATGATACCGAATGGGGTATTGTATCGAAGGCCTTAGCCAGATCGAGGTAGGCTGTATGGACTGCCTTTCCTCATCAATGGCTTTGGTGACTGTTTCAAAAGTCAACCAAGTTTAAAAGGCATGATCTGCCTTTGACAAAGCCAAACTGGGTTGGATCCAAAGTCTGCAAATTCCTATGTCTTTATTTATGAGGTCCATTATGATCCTCTCCATGGCTTTGCAGATAAGGCTTGTCAAGCTAATGGGCGGTAATTTCCAGGGTCGGGTGGAGGCACCGCCTTTGTGAAGTGGTACCACAGTTGCAGTGCGCCACTCCCTGGGTACGTATCCAGAGGTAAGACTTTGATTAAACAGCTGTCCTAGCTGTGGGTTTAATTCCTCATTGAGTTCATGGAGCACACAGCCGGGGACACCATCAGGTCCCATGGATGCTGTGTTTTTTGCTTTGGAGAGAGCAGTTCTCACTTGGGCGCTGGAGATGTTTGGGGGGCTGCAATCGTTTGGTATAGATATCTCTCCTTTTGGGGGGGGAGATGTTTGCACTGAACCTGTCAGCCAGTATGTTGGCAATGTCTGTAGGATCAGTAATCTTCACATCATTTTGAACTAGCTCTGAGCATATCTGGGAGTTTCCTCCCAGGTTTCTTTATAGCTAAAGAAGGCCTTATGATTGTCTTTTGAGTCTTTAGCTATTTTTCTCTCGAAATTTGCTTTGGATGATTTTATGAGAGCTCTAAGTTTTTTACTTATAGTGATCAAGGGTGTCTTACCTTTTAAGGATTTTGCTCTATCTTGTAGTAGCTTCCTCCTTTTGTTGTAGAGTTTGTTTATGGCTGGGGTCCACCAGACTGGACGCTTGCCTTTGGTACAAAGAGTCTTTGTTTTGCTTGGGATTGCCTTATCCATGCAGTCCTGCAGGTGCTGGTAGAAGGCATTTGTAAGTGATTCAGCGGCTTGAGTACTGTTTTCCGCTTACTCGTGGGCCTTAAAGGAGACCACACTAGTCTTTAGAAGTGTGAAGTCGGCTTTTGAGAAGTTTTTTATTGTGGTTTTTTTTATTTGAGGTGGGGGTGGGATGAGGACCTCCAGCGAGATTAGTTTGTGGTCTGATCTCACCAGTGAGGGGTACACCTCCGGTGATGAACATTGTGCTCCCATGTTCGTGATGATGAGATCAAGTATGTTATCTCCTCTTGTGGGGATGGTGACTAGTTGTTCCATGGCATTTGAGTTTATGAATTCCAGGAACTTTTGGGCTAGGGTGTTTGGGCTTGGGTAGTGTTCCCAGTCTATATTAGGGTAATTGAAGTCACCTAGTATGATGGTGTTTGGTGATACATTTATCCCTCTAGTGTTTTCAGGAAGGCCATGTGAGGTTCCTGAGTTTGTGAGGGTGGCCTGTAACATGCTACAATTTGCAGAGCAGTCTTGCCTATGGTTAATTGCACCTGGATGGTCTCCGATGCATCGTGCGTTGCCACCAGTCTTGAGGTGTGGGTGTCCTTGATGAATATGGATACCCCCCCCTCCTTTCTTGGTATTGTCCAGATTTTGGGGCGGAGCATGATATGAGGTAAAACCTGATAAGCGCTGGGGTGCTCTCAGGAGCCTTGAACCAGGTTTCTGTCACAGCACAGACATCGATGTTCTCCATACTGAGAAGGGCCTCGAGTGCGTGCATTTTGAGATTTAGACTTCTGGCATTGAGCAGCATTACCCTTAGTTTTTTTCCTTTTTTTGTGTTCTAGGGTGGTAGGTTTAGAATTTGAGCCTTGCCTAAAAAAGGCACTATGGGGTGGCAAGAGCCTTTGCCAATATCCGGAATCCCAGGGGTGACAGGTGCAAGCCGTCCCTTGCGAAGCAGCGTGGCTTGTCCAGCATGTCATCCCAGGCAGACAGACACTGGATCCCCTTTGAATGACACCAGTGTTTAAGCCAATTGTTAAAGCTGATCATCTTATCTCTGTATTGTGGCATCATTCTTGGTGAAGGTAGGATACTGCTCAAGGTCAGGGTCATACCTGTCTGGGCTACATAATCAGAGAGCTCCTCAATGTCTCTTTCATGTAGTCCAGGAGGTGCGTCTCAGGTCGTTTACACCAGCGTGGACAATGACTGAATCATATTTGTACCTGCTGTTGAGAGACCTGAGTGCTTGCGTTATGTGGCGGATTCTAGCCCGACAGGCAGCTTACTGTGACCTTCTCCTTACTCAGTCTGGTGGCGGACGTCAGTGTGTCTGACTATGGAGTCACCAATGACTAGTGTGTCTGGCATTGTGTTTGGCCTTAAGGGCTGTGACTGTTTGACACTCTGACTGTGAGGTCTATGTGTTGCAGGTGTTGTGTTCTGAGGTGGTGGTTGTTTGGGTGTCTGCTTTGGTGGCCTCTGCTGTTTTGGTAGATTTTTGATCAGAGCCTCCAAGTATGTCTTTGTGTGTTTATGTGTATGATTTGAGGTTGTAATGGTAATATGTGAGACTGGGTCTATAGTGTGTGTGGTAACCTTCTCCTCCTGACTGGTCTTGCCAGTCCTATGTTGAGAGAGCTCAGCCTCCAGTTTGGCCGTATAGTTGCATCTCTCGCATGTATTTGTGTTTTGTGGGAGGAGGAGAGGGTTGTCTGTGTACATGAGGCAATTGTAACATTGCCTCAATATTCCCAGGTTCACCATGCTGCTTCTTGTTGTGGTACCAACATGGGGGTGTGGTTATCCTTGCCATTTCTTGCTAGTCACCCTCCTTTTGTAGCTTGTTCCATGTTTTGCGGCTGTACAGCACAGTATGAGGTGTGACCTGGTAGTGCTAGGGTGCTGCTGTGAGCCTTGCCCAGTTCTCTATTACAGGACTGGTATCTACATTCTCCTTACTGTGTGCGTTTACACTGCACACATCTTGCTGTTTGTACATCTGTCATGGGGTAGTATTACATCTAGGTTCCTATCCCTTGTAGAACCAATGAGGTTGGGTGTGTTTTGCGACTTACCTATTCAGGGCATGTTGTGGGTACTGACAGCCTTTGCCAGTATCCATGGGGCATGGCATGCTAGGTGCATGCCACCCCTAGCAGGTGGTGCATCATGTCAAACTCCGCATATCTTCCCAGCCTGTGACACATTGGCTCCCCTTTGACTGACTGCATTACTTCAGCCAATTATTGTACTTGATCTTCTTGTCTTCATAGTGTGGCATCATGCTTGGTGAGGGTGAGATGTTAGGCAGGGTCTTCATGTTTGCATATACTAGATGATGTTACATTGCTTGACACATGGCAATCATGCCTCAGGTGGTGCTGCAGGGCTGCCTCTGTCGGATGCACATACTACACTCCCTGTACATGTTTGAGAGCAGGTTGTGTCATGTTAGGCATCCCTGTTACTATATGAGTGAGTCAGAGGGGTATCATTCCCAGGGTTCCTACTGTGCCAGTGTATGTGCTATGCGTTGCCTCTTTGCCAGGGCCAGGGCATACTGGGCACGCCTCCTTCTGCCTACTGGGGCAGGCTCAGGTTGTTCCTCCTCCGAGTCACGCTCTGCCTGTGATGGCCTTGGCAATGGTGGGGGGCTGTTTGGCCCGGCCCTATGCTGGTCCTGCTGCAGCTGTTTTCGCAAGATCATATAATGTAGCATAGAGCATACCATGACAATTTGGGTACATGTAGTTGGTGTGTACTGCAAGGCTCCACCAGATGTGTCCAGACACCGGAACTGTGACTTGAGCAGCCCAAACACACGCTCTATCACATTACGTGTTTGTGCGTGTGCCTCATTATGGCGTTCCTGTTCAGGTGTGTGCGTTTCTGATGGGTGTCATCAGCCACGGCTCCAGTGCATAACCTGCATCCCCCACTAGGTGTCCATGTGGGATGTCCCCATTGGCAAATGTCTGGTACAGCTGCATCAAATGCCAGATGTGGGAATCGTGATAACTCCCAGGGCAGCCAGCACACACATTCATTATTATGCCCTGGGCATCACACACGACCTGGCAGTTGATGGAGGGGAAGCCCTTGCGGTTAATGTAGGCCCTACCCCGCGCACCTGCTGGTGCTTTGATGCATATGTGCGTGCAGTCTATAGCACCCAGTACCTCAGGGTATTCCACTATTTGCTGGAAGAGACGCATATTGCTGGCCAATACCTCACGGGCATTGGGGCAATATACATGATCACTGGCATGTGCTGACATGGCATCCAGGAACTGATGTAGTACCCTGGAGGCTGATGCCTGTGATATCCCCATCATATCGCCAGTTGGTCTCTGGAAGGTAACTGTTGCTAGTATTCTTGGGCCAACACATACCTTGGTTTCCACTGGGATGGGTTCCCCTCTGTTGGTTCTGTGTGTGAGGCGTGGCCTGCACAGCTCAACAATCTGCTGCAGGAGCTCTCTGTCCACTCTATAGCGCTCTACTATCTCCAGCTCATGTAACTCGTGGTAGGTGACCCTGGGCCTGTACACTCTTCTCCGTCTCCTCACTGTGGGTTGTCTGGCACCATCTGCATTGTCACCACCCTCAGCAAGTCGCCTATGTCTCATTATGACAGCTATGGCAGCCCCTAACATTTCTGCTCTGAGTGAAGCTTTTTCAGTTTTCACTTCTATTAGCTTACTCCTGTCTTGCAGTGTCTCTTAATGGAAACATCCTGCACTACTGTTTGCAGATTTTTAAGTGCTGGGCTGGGCTACTATTCTGCCTGTGTAATTGCCTGCTTCTAATTTGTTTCACCTGCTAGCTTCAGCAGTTATCCCTGCTAGCATCCTATTAATTCTGTTGCTTCCTTTTTCCTTTCTGTTTCCTCAGGGGGGAGCAACTTGCATACTATCTGAAACACGCTCACAGTGGCTTACACGCGCGCACACGTGCTTACACAGTTAAGAATCTACTTATTTGGGTTTAAACGCGTGTACACCCGTGAAAACACCGTTACACGTCTGCCAACAGCCTCCAACATACGCAGACTGCCTTACACGCGTGTACGCCCACGCAAACAGTGTTAAACATCTCCCAACACGCTCCCACATGCTCACACTGCCTTACACGCGCGCACACTGCCTTACTCATGCTTCATGGTGCACACACGTGCGCATGCACGACCAGCAAGAAACTTTGGTGTAGGTAACAGTGTACACCTTCCATTTCTTGACTTTCCATGACTTATCTAGTGGCACACCTCTTTCCATGATCTGTGCCTGTTATCTGTCATGTTACACTGGCCTCCAATGAACTGCATTTCTTTCTACCATTCCCCCCTGTGATGTCACCTATCTCCTACTCTCCCCCCCCCTTTTGTATCTCTTACACTACTCAGACTGTGCTCATTTGGTATGTGACTGTGAGATTCAGTATCCTAACCCTCATTTACATGAGATTGCCTACTAATGCTTAGTTACATGTCTTAGACTCAGCTTCCCCCCCTTAGCAACCACTACACGGTGGCCATGTTGGTTTTGGTCTGCTGGTCCCTGCATTGTCATTCCATGTATTGCATGAAACCCACATTTGTGGGTTTATAACCTTCTTTTTTATGGTTTTATACAGCGCAGCCCATTTGCGCGGGGCTGCGCTGGGTTTAAACATCGGCGATTGCTGAAAAAAAAAAATCATATTTTTAATATTTTTGCATCGGGTTATCTTGCCAATGGCCACATATTTGGCCATTGGCATGCTGCCTGAATCATATGCAACCTTTTTTTGGAGCTGACATCGCTCCATTGTGGATTTTGCAGAAATGTACTCAGTTGTCAATTGAGTACATTTCTGCAGCTAAAACGTCTCCTACACGGACTGGTTTCTGCTTCGTGGATCGCTAATATACCTCATTTGCATACCTTTCCGATGCATGTGAGGTATTTAGCATGTCCACGCCCAGTCCGTGTAAGAGACGTTTTAGCTGGTCTCTTACATGGAGTTTAGGGCTGTTCCTGGATCGTGAGGCTTGCATGGAGTGTTGCACGTCTCTTACACTCCGTGCAAGCCTTCGTGAATCCTGCCCATTGTCTTTTCAAGTTACCCAGTTCCTTATCTTCAGAATGTACTACATGTTTGCACTATTGCTTCACTTTCCCTTTTGTGGTATAGCATGTGTATCAAATACATTTTTAATCCTTTCTCTTATTTAAGTTCCCCCCTCCCCCACATTACCGTTCAGCATCTTGGTGATGCTTTGTTGCATTCTCTGTATCAGCATAACCACCCCTTCTCTGTAGCACACCAAAACCTAACTCAGCACTCCAGATGCGGCAGTACCAGATGTTGACCTTTGCCACTGCAGTTGAACATGCTGTGGCATGACTCAGTGTCACAGAGATTTTTAACATTCAGTTTTTCTCCTATGACTCTACATGTATGTAAGGTTTTTCATGATTTTCTACACAGGATACACACTGCAAGGGCAGGTGTCTCATCAGAGACTATGACTGTTTCCACTGATTTCCCTAGGGTTCAGTCCTTAGTCTACTCCTTTTTGGCAATTATTTTTCTGATCTGCAATCCAGAAAATAAGCCCTGTGGCTAGCTAAGTTTGCTAATATCTACTAACTAGACGACAGCATCAAGTCCCTATCTAATTCCCAAATTCTTCAGCAACAATTACACTGCTAAATACTTGCTGCACTGAATATGGACTAAAAAGACCATCAAAAAGTTTGCCACCAAAAAGACCCAGATCAAATGGTCTCATACCTATCCAAAGATCCATTTTTTAAAGGAGTTAACCAATTCTGATTTTCTAAATGATAACTGCCTCAGACTAGCTTTCCAATGAAAAACATAATTTCGAACTGGGGATAGACTAAAATGTCCATCAACAAAATAATTATTATTCCTAGTATATACTAAATGTGTCTTACATTTGATACCAACAATGTTTCCAGTATCACTGTCTTTTACACATTTATAGGGGATTATGCTCTGATATTTGGAAAAAGACAAACCAGTTAAGCACACATAGTGGCTGACCTTGATAAATGTTAAGCACTCCTTGCTTAAGTTGTTATGGTCAGGTCTAGTGCCAGGTGGTTAAACATGCACCCCCCACACACCCCCACTACTTAAATATATCACCTCCAAAATTGCACTTCAGTGCAATACAGTGCGGAAACAGAAGGTTTCCATTTCCTACACTGTAGAGCAATCTCGGAGTTGGTATATTTAAGTAGCGGGGGGTGGGAGGTGCAGGGGGGCTTGCCCCCCCTGCCTACACTCTTTACTTTATGTTTCTCTGTTTTTATTTTTATTTTTTTAGATTTTCGATTATTTCATAGATTGATCACTAGGTGTTGACCTCTAGTGATTCGCTCTACGAAATTTTCGAAAATCTAATATAGACCCGTTAAAGAGAACACCAAGTGGGTCCACTAGGTGTTGTTTTAGATTATTTAGTAAACAACCTGGGATGTTATCTGGTAACATTGAGGCCATGTGTTTGGCCTCGGTGAGTGCAGAGACGACCTGTTCTCTAGAGATACTAGGCAGAAAGTTGGTGTCAGGTATGTTTTGGGATATGGTAGGTGGGGATAGCGGAGAGAAGTTTGCATTGAATCTGTCAGCTAGCAGGATGGCAATATCTTCTTGTATAGTATGAGTAATCCCATCTACAACCAGTTCAGCACATAGCTGGGCATTCCCTTTTAGACTTCGGACATAGTTAAAAAAATGCCTTATGATTATCCTTAGCTATGGATGTGATTTTAGTTTTGTAATTTGCTTTAGAAGACTTTACAAGATTTCTGATTTTCTTATTTAGGCTTAAGAGGAAACTCTTCCTTTGCAAAGTGATATCCCTCTTGCTTTTGGACAGCAGTTTCTTTCTCTTGTTATATAATCTGTATATACTTGAAGTCCACCACAGTGGCGTGGTTTTATGGGAAGACCTGGTTTTGATCTGGTCAGGTACAGCAGAGTTTATGCAGTCACTTAAGTGTTGTACAGGACATTTGCATACACTACTACACAGTGATCATTGATGTCTGAGATTGTGGGTGGTATGAAGCTTTTTATACTATTGCTAAGTATGCTGTAGTTATCTTTGGTGAAGTATTTTTTTATAATTTTTGTTCCTGTGAGGGTGTCCGTTTCAGTAGTTGCTTCAAACAAAACTGATTTCTGGTCTGACCTAATCACGGAGAGCATCATACATGAGGAAGTACCGTGACCCCCCATGTTGGTGAGTACTATGTTCAGAACATTAGAGTTCTTAGTGGGGGTGCAGACTATCTGTTGCAGAGCATTTGTGTTAGCAAAGTCTAGGAACCACTGGGTGAGCATGTTTTTGCTCGTGTATGTCCCTCACTCTATGAAAGGATAGTTAAAATCTCCCATGAGTAAAGTATTAGGCTGTATGGTGATGGATTCCAGTAAATTGGAAAGGCTGTGTGTTTATCCTGCCTCATGGTGGGAGATCTAAAGCCAGCAGTAATGTGGTATGGCACTTTCCCAATTAGTTCAAAACAGTCATGCTGTTTGACCAGTCTTGAAGTATATTTGGTTTTAATGAAGATGGATACACCTTCACCTTTGGTTCCTTCACGCTTAGTTTGAGGTCTGAATGTGTGGAAAGCATTGTAGCCTTGCACAGCCAGAGTGTTCTCAGTGACCTTGAACCATGTCTCGGTAACTCCACAGATGTCATCATCCTCTAAGGTGAGTAGTGTATCCACGTAGTGTAGTTTCACGTTTAAACTCCTAGCATTAAGGAGCATGACCCCGAGTGTGTCTCAATTAGATTTTGTTACAGTGGAAAATTTGTTGTTTTGACATTGCCTAAAAAAGGCACTATGGGGAAGAAGAACCTTTGCCAGTATCCGAAATCCTAGAAGGGACAGGTGCATACCATCTCTAGCAAAGCAGTGAGGTTTGTCTACCATATCCTCCCAGGCTGAAAGTTACTAGATCCCCTGGACTGACACTAGAATCTAAGCCAATTGTTGACGTCAATCATTTTTTGTTTATATTGTGGCATCATCCTGGTTGTGGGCAGGATACTGCTCAGGGCTAGGTACATACCATTCTGGGACACATAATCAGAGAGTTCTGTCATGTCTGTCTTCATATAGTCCAGAGAGGTACATCTTAAGTAATTCACTCCAACACGGACCGTGACAGAGTCATAACTGTACTTGTTGTTGAGTGAGTTGAGTGCATGCATGATTTGTTGGATCATAGAACTTGAGAGTCAGCTGATTGTGACTTTCTCCTCATCCAGTCTGGTGAGAGGGACATCTGTGTGTCTCACTATGGAGTTGCCATTGCTTGCAGTGATGGTTCAAGGGTAGAATTCTTGCTTCCCATGCAGGAAACCTGGGTTTAATTCCCAGGCAATGCATTGTTGCATTTAATGCTGAAGGGGTAGATTCCTGTCCCAGAGACTTCCCATACTCTGGAACAGACTACCTATCTATGTCAAACAGAGCTCCTCATTAGCACTCTTCATGAAAAATCTTGTTGATTGGATGGGTAATAAGAAATTCACCCTGGGGATGACTTCTCTGGTTCTGCCTGACAGGGGCACAGGAAAATAATTTTCTTGGGTGGCGAAAGTCAGGGTACCTTTTTGGCTAGGCTTGTATAGGCCCTTGGGCCAATAGCCTAGTACCTACCTATGAACCTATGACCAAGACATTTAATGTGTTTTGACATGGGAGCTGATTTGTTGAGACAAGGATATGTGTGTGTGTGTGTGTGTGTGTGTGTGTGTGTGTGTGTGTGTGTGTGTGTGTGTGTGTGTGTGTGTGTGTGTGTGTGTTGATATGTGTCGTGTATAGTGGTTTCTTTTTGCTTAGTGGTGAGTATGGGCCATGTGCATTTAGAAGGTCTCTGTTCTTTTGGTAGGCTTTTAGTGAGTACCTCCACATATGTGGGTTTATGTGTTGTGACCTTATTTCATGTGAGAGGTAATGTTTGTCTGAAAGGTGAAGTGTGTGTGCTGACAACTTGTTTAATGTCTATTTAGTTTTTATGTGAGAGAATTGATTCTAATTCCACAGTGTATTTGCATCACTCACATAGGGTGTTAGTTTGTTTTAGGAGTAAATGGTTGTCAGTATACATGAAGCAATTGCAACCTTGCCTCAAGAAACCCTTATCACTAAATCTGGCAGTTGAAATGATGGGAAACGTCTAGTCCATTGTGGCAGGACCTTTCTGAATTTCATATTTGGGAAGGAAGAGGGCTAGCTGGACTTAGGCACAAACAAAAAAAATGAAGCAGTAATTCAATTAAATATAGTTAACAAAGTACAGTGCTGGATGCCTTGGATTTCAGTGCAGGTGCACTCCAGACCTCTAGCTAAACATTCCAAATGTTGAGCAGCTCCAGTAAACTGAGCACAAACCCGTGCAAATGTGACGCTTATATACAGGCAAATTTAACAGAGCTACCAATGGGAAAGCCCCATAATGAGTCTTTTTCCAGCAATCCCCAAATCAGATGGATCCTGAGCTACAAGGGTACTGGGAGGACCTCTTACGGTAAGATGGATAGTTTAAGAGCCCAGTGATACCAAACAGTCTAGATTCAGCAGGTCTGAATCTGCCTATGCTTTTGTAAGAAAAAAACAATTTCTAAATGGAAAGGAGTAAGGGAGATTCACTTAAAGGTCAAAGTGAGAGTGTTTAGTAGTATACTCTTAGATGGCTTACAGTGGTACCACCCTCTGCACAAACTGGGATCTCTTCGAGCAGCTGTGAACAGTGAGAGACTATGGAGAAAACTTCCTACAGAGGATTTTAAACTGGAAAAGTTTGCTTATATGCAAGCATGGCTCAGGAGAACTTTGGCAAACTCAGAACAGCTTTTGCAGAATACTGTTAACACAAACTAAGAGCAGTACAGTAACAAACAAATGGAGTTTTTTAACAAGTGCAGACTGAAAAAGGTGATAAAGTTAGCCAAATAAATAAATGCAGCAAATAAGTTTTAAATATCAGTGAAACAGTTACAGCAAGTGCAAAAAATATACTTATATCAACTTTGTAGGTTCAGAGGATTTAGAAGTAATCCATGTCTTGCAGTCACAGGTGTCCATGCCAGGCCCAATGAAGCTCTGAATAAATGAACACAGTCACACAAAAATGTGATTCTTTTATACCAGCAGGATGAAAGATGTTAATAAAGTTAAACCCTCAGGCCAATCAGATAAAAGCACACTAAGCTATCAACCAGTAGTTCCCACCTTTATGGGTTGAAATTAGCTCTCTGCTTCCACCAGAGTACAGAAGATTCCTCCCAATGTAAAACAAACTAGCTTTGAGATCAGATGCAGCAACAAATGCTTTAGAACAGAGGTAAGAATTCCTGAAGTATCAGGAATCATTGAAAATAAGTTCACTAACCCCGAAATGTTCACAACACACAAAAACTTGACAAAACGTTGAAATATTTTGGCAAACTCAGAACAGCTTTTTCAGAATACTGTTAAAACACCCTAAGAGCAGTACAGTAAAAACAGATGAAGTTTCTTTAACAAGTACCGGCTGAAAACAGTGATAAATTCAACAAAATAAATAAATGTAGCACAAAAGTGTTAAATATCACTGAAACAGTTAGAGCAAGTACAAAACAAATACTTTACAAATCACCTTTGTAGGTCCAGGTGGTTTTAGAAACAATCCAAGTCTTGCAGTCACAGATGTCCAAGCCAGGCACAAAGAAACTTTGAAAAAATGAGCCCTTAACAATAAAGAGAAAGACAGCTACTGGAAACAGACAGCTACTGGAAACAACTACTGATATTTTTCACTTATTATTACATTTAGAACACACAATGTTATCCAAAAATACATTGGACAAAAGGCTAGTATCAATAACTAACTCACAGCTATAGCTTCCTCAGAATGCACATCCTTCTATAATGATTCCGGTGCCCCCAAAACTTTTTTTTTATTCAAGACATTACTAGCAACCTTGTTTCATAGTTTCATCATTTTTCATAGTAAATTTCACTGCTCTCCTTAATTTATTCCTCACTATGTGTCTTACATATTCCTCCCAGAACCTTTCTTCAATATTTTCCATAAAATTTTAACTTTTATATATTTTTCTCCAGAGCAGCATCCCACCATGTAGATTTATACCCCTTTAGTTTCTCGGGGACCAGTGGAACATAATCATTACTCAGATTATACAAAAAGCATAACATTTCTGACAAGCTTCCTGAATAACAACTGTACCAATTACATCCCTCCAATTCAAATCTAATAATTTCTGCTGTATCTTATCATAATCTGCTCTATAAAATAATGGTTTTAACTGACCCGGAAAACTCATATTCCTAGGAAATATTTAAGTGAGCAGGCCAGTGAGTCTCTCCCTCACGTCACAGTTTTCAGCCAACTCATAATTTCTAACCCAGATAATATCCAAAATATTACAACCTCTGGCTGGATGCTAATACATCTATCAACTAACTCACCTAACAAACCTTTATTTAATTTCTGTCCAATTCAGTTAACCCTGGGAATATTTTAATCCCCAACAACAAGATCACAGTCTTCCTCAAAAAAATCCACATAGTGATTTCTAGAAATCCTTCAATTTATCAATAGTTTGATGAGGAGGCTTTTAAAACTTTAAATTATCTGAAAATTACCATACGTATTAAACTTTCCCCAAACTACCTTGAATATAAACAGAAATGCTCTCTCTTCCTGTCTCCCTTACCATTGAAAGGAATTGCTACATATGGTAACAAATCTGACCCTAGGTATACAACCTTCAAAATGAAAGTGTTGTTAGAGGTCTTGGAAAATGGGTTGATAACTCCCTCTTTTTCTATCATCATGTGGCAACACTAGTCAGGAAATTCTCATGTAATGCACAGATAATTACCAAGAGAATAACATCTAGATTCAAAGAAGTCATCAATTACTTATTTTCTACATTAATTAGGCAAATCAAGTGACTACAGTGCCCCTCTGGAATGTACGTCTCTAGGCATATCAAACAACTAGAAACACCCCAGAGGTTCCTCAGAAAATGACAGCTATAAAGACCATAAGTTATCAAGAGAGAGTGGAAGCACACTGCCCCTTTATTCGGTATCTGATAGACTCCTGAGAGAAGATCTATGCCTTGCCTATTAGGCATCCAGTTGTTTTGCCTCTCTTTTACCTACAGCAATCAAATGCTTCCATCAGTACCACATCTAGAGAGCCAAGCACTCATTAGCAGATTAATAAAAAGAGATGGCATGGCACATTTTAACACACAGCATCTCCACAACTTCTGGTGAGCAGAGTTTCACTAGAAAAAGTGTTTCCTTTGAGGGTATCAGTTCAGCTGACTCTATACATTCATAAAACAGTGTGGGGACAAAACAGCCCATTCAGCAGTCAGCGCGACCGAAGAGACAACATGGGAAGAACAACCGGAAATAGTTGGAGAAGATATACCCGTCCCTACCAGGAGGGTTAGGGTTCAGATCTTAGAGCACTTGGGGGATGTTAGGAGAAAGAAAGTTGAGAGCTCAGTGGCTATGCATTTCTTGGCCAAGCACCAGGGTATGGATGATAGTTTATTTTTTAGTGTTTTGGCATGACCTAATGGCATGAGATGTAACTTTAGGACAAAGTTATCTAGACTTGAGAGTAGATTAATTATCAATTTTCATACCTTACAACCAAAGGGAATGAATATGGAAAATAATTTAATTTCATAGAACATGGGAAACTATTAGTTCCTGTTTTGAAATTTAGGAAGGATGTTTGCACATCTGTACATATACACATATATTTATATGTGTTTTGGGTTTGATTTCTTTCTATTTGTGTATATGTTTGCATGGGAAAAGATTATAACATCAGAATTATTTTCTATATAATGTGTAAGGTCATATGATTTAATAATTAAAAAATTTGATGTTCATGAATTTATGTAATTTAATAGAATATGGGCCAGTACTATTTCCCGCTTTGAAATTCAGAAAGGATGTATGTACATGTGTACACCTATACAAATATATTTATATGTAGTTTAGATATGAATTTTCCTTTATTTTTATGTGTATTTATGCACATTGGAAAATTAACTTTGCATCAGAAATATTTTATATTTTATATTTTCTTATATATAATATGTAAGGTTGCCTGAATTTGTATTTAAAAGTTGATATTTATGAAATCATATTTGGTATATATATATATATATATATATATATATATATATATATATATATATATATATATCCGATAAAAAGCTAGGCAATACACTCAAAGGAGCAAATGCCTCTCACCAAAACAACATAAAAAGAATATTAAATAAAAAACTGTAGGCGGAGGCAACCATGCATAAATGTATAGTTCAACAGATGAGCGTACTACTTCACAATTAAAAACGAAACTCTTTAATGGTGTACACAGATGGTAAGCACTTTCGCAAATGCTTCATCAGACCAAAAAACACCTCATTACTAATTAGTCTTTATATAGTCTATGACTAATTAAGATGTCAAACCCATGTTGATATTTAAAGGCAAAGTGATTTACACTCCTGTTATGGAGAAGGTCATTTTAAAACATGTCAAAAGAATGTCAAGATGAGAAATTTTACTATTAGAGATAGGAATGCTATGTATAGATTACATAATGACTCCACCATATTCATTAGACCAGCGGATAAAGGTGGCCCTGTTGTGGTCATGGATTATGAGGGCTACCATGAGGCTGAGAATGTTAAGTGATGATAAATATTATACAATGATCAGTAAAGATATGGTGGAGGTAATTAAATGTAAAATTGCTACTTTAATAGAAGATATGGTTAAGAATTTTGATATTACGTGAGAATTAGGTAGCTTCTTGGTAGTAGAACATCTTATGGTTCCTATTATACAAGGGCTACCTAAGATTCATAAGGACTGCATCAATCCACCGATGAGACCCATAGTTTCTGGTAAGGGGTGGTGCACTGAACCCTTCTCAATATATGTTGAGAAGGCTTTGCGACCTGTCTTAGACAAGATTGTTACTGTTCTCAAAGATACCAAACAGTTTTTGACAGATTTATACAGCGTTACTAATTCGTATTTATTGACTTCTGATACTTTTTTTGTCACACTAGATGTGCAATCTCTATTTACTGTCATTCCAAATGACTTAGGTATAAACTCGGTTAAAAAGTATCTAACCAAGCACAGCAGCAATGATAGTAGACATATAGATTTATTATGTCTTTTTTTAGAGGTCATCCTAGAGAATAATATTTTCATTTATGGACACGATCATTATTTCCAGTGTGATGGCGTAGCTATGGGCATTCCTTGTGCCAACAGCTATGCCAACATGGTTTTGGCCCTCTGGGAGGAAGACTACTTATTTAATATAGATCAGTTTAAAAAACACGTATTATTTTATCGTCATTTTGTAGATGACGTCTTCCTTATTTGGAATGGTGAAATAGAATTATCTGTGACTAATATCAATGGATCGACAGGTTATTTGAGATTTACACATAATTATTCGAACACATACATAGAATATCTAGATGTGTTTGTGAAAAGAGTTATGAATACTTTTATTAACACCGGTGTTTATAGGAAGACCTGTCAAAGGAATACTCTGCTACATAGACATAGTATGCATCCCTCTTATATATTTAAGAACTTCATAAAGGGACAAGGAATTAGAATTTCACGTCTGAATGTGACTGAAATGGGCTATCAACATGAATTGGTTGATTTTAAAAATAGACTGTTGGACAGAGGATATAACAAAATAAAAATTGAAAGAAGTTTGGTCGATATTGACATAATTAGAGAAGATAGAGCTGAACCCTACTTCTCTAATAGAGCCACATCCACTAATATACTAAGGCAAAAATCCAAGGGTGCTAAAATACCCATGTTTTATACTATTGACAATGGAGCAATTTTTGAGATTATTAATAATCAATGGAAGATTCTTACCACCAGTGATGACCTTAGGAACATAGTTGGTGAAAGTCCTACTTTTAGATATAAAAATAAATTAAATCTTGAGAGAATATTATGTCAGACTGCACATAGAAGTATGCTTAGTAGTACTGCAAGAAATACTCCTTGTGGACAATGTAACTATTGTAGTTACATCAATACTAATGGCTGCTTTATACATCCAGACACTGGTAAATACTATAGGTTTAGAGATGATGCTACCTGCAATACTGCACATATAGTATACTTAAATTAATGTAAATTATGTTCTTCCTTTTACACCTATTATTAGACAGGGTGATATTAGGAATGGTACAGAGAAAAGGGAAATTGCTTGGATACCTAGACTTAGAGCTGATAGGGGTAAGGGGCTAAATGAGAGGGATTCACTTAAACCAATATTAAAATCTCGTAGATAGATATTTATACAGTAGGTCATCATCATTTCTCTAAATACCATATTTGGTTTGTTATTACTTGATGTTTTTATGTTTGGTAGAAGGCATGATTATTTTATTGTATCATTTTAGATGTTCCAGATGTATATGGCTGAGACTAGATGGGGTCAACACTTGGATATTACTATTCATGTTTTACTGCATCTGCCTATCTGTTAAATGCTGACATTTTAGTTTATTTACTTTCTTGATATCATGTCTGAGGGAATTGCTCAGTTCAGTGAAGCAAAACATTTTTAAAAGTTATATGGTCATTCTTTATTATATGCACATATATTTCGGATGTTCATATCTTATAGCATGTCATATATGAACATATAATTATGTGTTTAATGTGATGCATATCAAATGTAATATGTTTTGTATTTACTTGGTATATTTTGAGAAGATGTATATTTATTTACTCGGTACATCAACCATGCACTTTGCCTTTAAATATCAACATGGGTTTGACATCTTAATTAGTCATAGACTATATAAAGACTAATTAGTAATGAGGTGTTTTTTGGTTTTTAATTGTGAAGTAGTATGCTCATCTGTTGAAGTATACATTTATGCATGGTTGCCTCAGCCTACAGTTTTTTATTTAACATATATATATATATATATATATATATATATATATATATTTTACTATTTAATATATATTACTATTTAATAGATTGAAATGTGAACTTCATATAAAATAACATATATATATATATATATATATATATATATATATATATATATATATATATACATTTTTTATGTAAGGCTGCCTTATGTGTTAAATTAGAAGCTGATGCTTTTGAAATTACAGTTTGTGTATATGTTTTCACATGAAAAATGAAGTGTGATTTGCATTATATATGATTAACAAACGCCGTTTTAAGAAATATTTAGAATGCATTTAAAAATGATGAGTCTGTCTAAGTGGCTGACTAAGTAATTAATTGGAATATTGATTAATTGAAGTAATTATGATTGTGCTGCATGTATTTAAGGATGAGGGTGTTGTTTAGAAATGTTCCATTAGAAGGCAAGAAGCCGAGGTACCAGAACGTTTTGTATGAATAAAAAGACTTGTCCTTGGAGTGATGTTCCTGTTCCTTTCTCTGATGTTGGCAACTTATGTTTATTGAGGTTTTTTTTTTTTTTTTTTTTTTTTTGTGAAGGTGTTTCTTCTAGACTTTAATTTAAAAATGTATGTAGAATGCCCAAGTCCACGGCAAAACTCCTTCAAATTTTTTAACCAGGTACACCACGAGGAAACAAAGTTATGATTAACGCTTTTATTCCACAATACAACAAATCACACGCATTTTCATCCTACACAAAGGACTTCTTCAGACAAATTGCATTCCTTCAAAACAGTTTAAATAGTCTGCTCAAATTCAAATTCAGTCATAGACCAATAAAAACCTTATTTTAAAAAACAAATTAACAAATCCCATTGTACTTCTCATTAATATTAATGCCTATCTATGAAAGTGCCTTGTGCATTGAATCACCATTACCTTATAACACATTTTTCAACAATTTTCAACAATTCAAAACCCTTTTAAAATATTCTTTATATAAATGTTAATAAATAAATAAATACTATTTTAATTTTATAAAAAACTTTTCATTTCATTTCATGTTATGTTAAAATAATGACAATCTTAAAACTCAGGTATGTTAAGGTATCAGTTTATTTGTTTAACAAGTGTCTTCTATACCTATATTTCTTATGTATTCTTACCCCCTCTAGTGTCCATATGAGAAATTACATTAAATTTATTTTAAATATTGTTGGCTCTCAGTTTAAGAAGTGGGGAAATTGATATAAATTCATTCATAAATGCACAAGGCACTTTCATAGATAGGCATTAATATTAATGAGAAGTACAATGGGATTTGTTAATTTGTTTTTTAAAATAAGGTTTTTATTGGTCTATGAATGAATTTGAATTTGAGCAGACTATTTAAACTGTTTTGAAGGAATGCAATTTGTCTGAAGAAGTCCTTTGTGTAGGACAAAAACGCATGTGATTTGTTGTATTGTGGAATAAAAGCATTAATCATAACTTTGTTTCCTCGTGGTGTACCTGGTTAAAAAATTTGAAGGAGTTTTGCCGTGGACTTGGGCATTCTACATACATTTTTACTAGTGACTTGAGAATTGCCACTTGTTCTTTGTTTATTTAGACTTTAATTTAAGTCATTTCTAATTTTCTCAGACCAAAGTTACAGATGTATATTTTTTTCTGCTTAATAAAGACCCAACTCAGTCTGTGATGGCTTTCTCTCTTATACTGTCATTTTAATAATGTTAACACTGTGATTGTGCTCCAAAATTCAGGGCAGCCTCTGCGAGAGTTTTTTGTCTTCATTGTGAGCCAAATGTTTCTGTCAAATGCACTTTCCTTTTCAAAATATCCAGATAGTCCTGTCTCACTGAACATCTTTTGACTCTTTTCAGTCCTTTTAAGAAATATTTAGAATGCATTTAAAAATGATGATTCTGTCTAAGTGGCTGACTAAGTAATTAATTGGAATATTGATTAATTGAAGTAATTATGATTGTGCTGCATGTATTTAAGGATGAGGGTGTTGTTTAGAAATGTTCCATTAGAAGGCAAGAAGCCGAGGTACCAGAACGTTTTGTATGAATAAAAAGACTTGTCCTTGAAGTGATGTTCCTGTTCCTTTCTCTGATGGTGGCAACTTATGTTTATTGAGGTTTTTTTTTTTTTTTTTTTTTTTGTGAAGGTGTTTCTTCTAGATTTTAATTTAAAAATGTATGTAGAATGCCCAAGTCCACGGCAAAACTCCTTCAAATTTTTTAACCAGGTACACCACGAGGAAACAAAGTTATGATTAACGCTTTTATTCCACAATACAACAAATCACACGCATTTTCATCCTACACAAAGGACTTCTTCAGACAAATTGCATTCCTTCAAAACAGTTTAAATAGTCTGCTCAAATTCAAATTCATTCATACACCAATAAAAACCTTATTTTAAAAAAACAAATTGACAAATCCCATTGTACTTCTCATTAATATTAATGCCTGTCTATGAAAGTGCCTTGTGCATTGAATCACCATTACCTTATAACACATTTTTCAACAATTTTCAACAATTCAAAATCCTTTTAAAATATTCTTTATATAAATGTTAATAAATAAATAAATAATATTTTAATTTTATAAAAAACTTTTCATTTCATTTCATGTTATGTTAAAATAATGACAATCTTAAAACTCAGGTATGTTAAGGTATCAGTTTATTTGTTTAACAAGTGTCTTCTATACCTATATTTCTTATGTATTCTTACCCCCTCTAGTGTCCATATGAGAAATTACATTTAATTTATTTTAAATATTGTTGGCTCTCAGTTTAAGAAGTGGGGAAATTGATATAAATTCATTCATAAATGCACAAGGCACTTTCATAGATAGGCATTAATATTAATGAGAAGTACAATGGGATTTGTTAATTTGTTTTTTAAAATAAGGTTTTTATTGGTCTATGAATGAATTTGAATTTGAGCAGACTATTTAAACTGTTTTGAAGGAATGCAATTTGTCTGAAGAAGTCCTTTGTGTAGGACAAAAACGCATGTGATTTGTTGTATTGTGGAATAAAAGCATTAATCATAACTTTGTTTCCTCGTGGTGTACCTGGTTAAAAAATTTGAAGGAGTTTTGCCGTGGACTTGGGCATTCTACATACATTTTTACTAGTGACTTGAGAATTGCCACTTGTTCTTTGTTTATTTAGACTTTAATTTAAGTCATTTCTAATTTTCACAGACCAAAGTTACAGATGTATATTTTTTTCTGCTTAATAAAGACCCAACTCAGTCTGTGATGACTTTCTCTCTTATACTGTCATTTTAATAATGTTAACACTGTGATTGTGCTCCAAAATTCAGGGCAGCCTCTGCGAGAGGTTTTTGTCTTCATTGTGAGCCAAATGTTTCTGTCAAATGCACTTTCCTTTTCAAAATATCCAGATAGTCCTGTCTCACTGAACATCTTTTGACTCTTTTCAGTCAATCAGTTTCTTATCTTCCCTAGAATTGGTGGGCACATGCCCTTTAATTCTCCACAAATCTTTTTTGGAGTAGAAAGTCAAAGGCCTTGCAGAAGTACAGATACAGAACATTCCCTGGATTCCCTCTGTCTGCCTCAATGTAGCCCAATCACCGAAATGGAATAAGCTTCAGTGTCAGGACATCTGCTACATATAGTAGTGTTGTTACACATCTGTAATGAAAACCCTGAGTATTCAGGGACTTCATCAACCTGTCCTTAAACATTGCATCTTTTTCTTAAATAAAAAACATATTTTCTGAATTACCACGTATGACATAGGCAATCATTCATGTATATAAATGAAAACATACCATACTGACATATTTTCAGTTGCAAACTTTATACACCATATGTGCTCTTCTATACAGTCATTGCCAATCATACATTACATAACTCATTCAGTTCCTGCCTTCCCTTAAAAAACCTCATTCCTCCTCCAAAAGATTCTGCATGCATTGTTCCCTCAATTCCCATTTTTCTATGTAATTTACTCCTACCCTTTTCTAAAGATCCCACTGCAGTTCTATCGCTGTAACTATATTCACTTTTACTAGTACAGTTGGTTTCGACTTTGATTTCCATTTTCTAGTAATTGCTGTTTTGGCAGCCACCAGAATTAAACTCAGCAAGGCCTTACTGAGGCAATTCCGATCCTGTATCACAGCTCAACAAAAAAAAAAAAGATAATTTCCGTAATTACACTACTTTGCTCATCCAGTATTTCTGACAGAGTAGTCTGCAGGGAATTTTCCAAGTCTGCCAATTCATTACACTTCCAAAAAATATATTCCCAGTTATCTCTTTCTTCCCCATCACACATCCAACATTTGCAATCGATTTGAGGAAAATTCTTTGGAGTCTGCTTAGGGTATAGAAATATATATGCAAAAATGTCCAAGCAAAAATCCTAAACCTTATCAACTTTGTTTCTCTGTGAATTGCTTATCCAATCTTTCTTCCCAGTCCTAACCTCCTCTGACTGATTCTTATAGTTGAAATGCAATGTTCTATATGCCTTTCTAATTAAACCTTTTTAATATTAGCCTCTGTTCTAAATTCAGCTAAAAAACTCTATAATGCTAGTCTTTCACGTAGGATCCCCCTACTCCTTTCTCTTTGCCTATACTCTGATAGGATTTAAAGGAGAAATTGGGATCTTTTTAACTTCATGCCAGAAACACTTCAACAACACACTTGAGAATGCTACTGGCAGATGCTAGCCTCAAGATAGGAAGATTTCAGATTATTATTATGTGTATAGATAACCAGCTACATTGATAGACAGAGATGAAGTTTAAACTACAACCGAGACAGCCCAAGTTCATTAGCAGCACAGACACTTGCTGGAGATAGAAGGGGTGGAGAACAAATGTCAAGGGTAAGCCCACTCAACTCCCACTAGAGGGAGGATTGAAGGTGATATTCTAGGTCTACTGGAAACCAGAATAATGTGTGGCAGGCAGGGTTAGTGTGCAGATGGGAATGGACCATGTACTCACCTTAGGTTCCAAGGGTGAAGTCACTCCAAATGGTATGCCCCATATCCTCAGCACATGTTGTCCATTGTTCTTCTATGACTGCTTTATATCCCATATAATATTCATCAACTTGATTGTGAGAAAATCGGAAACCCTATAGATGAGAGGGGGTAACTTAGTTAAAGCTCCATATACATGGACAGGGATGGCAGGAGGCTCATGTAGACAAGGTACCAAAGCAGAGACACCTCTATGCCAGACAATGACCACTAAAGTTTGAAAAAAAAAATGCATAGATCATTGCTTTTATGTATGTCATTATAAGACAATTATCTGAAACAAAGGGTAAGATAGTACAGGAGTTAACATTGCTACCTCATAGCTTTTGATTATTCAGATAATTTCTTGGTGGGAATATCTTTTTTTGCCATGCCT
>NC_056725.1:281622863-281680730 GCF_019279795.1 Protopterus annectens
ATGGGCCTCAAATAGATGCCCTATGCAGCTCGACTAATGAAACTCCAGCTATACTCGTTTGCTGCCTGCTCAGAGGTGATCTATGCCTGACATACAAGGCCATGTCCAACCCGGAATTAATAGACATGCTCCACCTCAAGAAAAACAAATCTCTTAACGCCACATGCTCCAGTGAATTAAACCTCAGCAAAGCAATAAACAGGACATGCTGGAGGGATGGATTCCTGTCCCAGAGACTTCCCTCACTCTGGAATAGAATCCCAGTTGATGTTAGGCAGAGCCCCTTGCAGACTCTCTTCAAAAGGAATCTTGAGTGGATGGGAAATTGTAAATTTACCCCTGGGATCACTTCAGTGGCCCTGCTAGACAGAGGTCCAGGAAACTAATTTAAAAGGGAGGTGAAAGCTAGCACATTCTGGTTCGGCTTATAAATGCCCTTGGGCAGATAGCCTAGTACCTACCTATGAACTTATGAACCTACACGCTCTATGGGCCTAAACTTTGTCACCACAATAAACAGAACATGCCAGAGGGATAGATTCCTGTCCCACAGACTTCACATACTCCAGAATTAACTACCTATCTATATCAAACAAAGCTCCTCATTAGCACTCTTCAAGGAAAATCTTGATTATTGGATGGGAAATAGGAAATTCACCCTGGGATCACTTCTGTGTCTCTGCATGACAGTGACACAGGAAAATAAATTTCTCGGGTGGCAAAAGCCAGGGTACCTTTATGGTTGGCCTTGTATAGGCCCCAGGGCCGATAGACTAGTACCTACCTATGAACCTTTGAGCCTTGCCTAAATAAGGTAATATGGGGACAGTAAGCCTTGGCCAGTATTCAGAAGCATAGAGGCAACAGGTGAAAAACATCTGTAGTGAAGCAACAAGGCTTGTCTATCATGTCATCACAGGCAGACAGAGACTGGATCCCCTTTGAATGACACCAGAAGCTCAGCCAATTGTTGAAGTTTATCATCTTTCTGTTATATTGCAGTATCATGTAGATGAAGATAAGATGCTACTCAAGGTTTGACCCTGTGTGTGCCAACATGTGGTGCATCAACCCATATATGATATGGTCATAGCCTATGCATACAATACAGTCACAATACACCTAGTATGATAAGCCTGCTGAGGTTAGCAAATGTGAAAAAAACCTTTGTGCAAACTGTCAGCAAGTAATGTCTTTACTGCACCCTGTAACTCCATATTGCTTGCTGAAGTGTAAAGATGTACTTAGTTTGGATTAAAAACACTGCACTTGCCAACTGTGTGTGTCTCCCTGGGGAGTAGCAACCTTTTTGGAGACTACTCACACACCTTAAAAGTGGTATACTCATCTTTGTCAAGTCCGATGATATCACCATCCTACAAATATACCTGTGGAAAAGTGAACTTCCAGTAATGTGTGTAGCGTGTTGTTTAAATGCGTACTGCTGTAGTATCATAATGTAGTTAGGCTGCACTTGCCAACTGTGTGTGTGTCTCCCTGGGGAAGAGCAACCTTTTTGGACACTACTCAAACACCTTAAAAGTGGTATACTCATCTTTGTCAAGTCCGATGATGTCACCATCCTACAAATATACCTGTGGAAAGGTAAAATCCCAGTAACATGTATGGTGCATTGCATAAATGCGTACTGCTATAGTATCATAACGTAGTTAGGTAGGGGTTTGAATCCTACACTTACCAACTGTGTGTATCTCCATGGGGGAGAAACAATCTTTTTTAGACTGCTCAAACACCTTAAAAGTGGTATACTCATCTTTGTCAAGTCCGATGATGTAACCATCCTACAAATATACCTGTGGAAAGTTGAAATCCCAGTAATGTGTATAGCGATCGTGTAAATGCATACCGCTGTAGTATCATAATGTAGTTAGGGAGGAGTTTGAATCCTGTACTTGCCAACTGTGTGTGTGTCTATGCTCCAGGTGTGTGACACCATTGGCCAATATGAAGTGGGTTTGGGTTTTTATAGTGTATGACATATGACAATGACAACTGTATGTGCATTACATATGTAAGGTAGCTGTGGGGCAAATCCATATACATACATGTGACCTCAAATATTTCATAGGTGGGTACTCTGCTTTCTCCATGAACGCATGTGTTACCTTTGCCAGAGCGTGCTGGCACTTTCCAGACCTTAGATCACTTCTGTATGCTTGTGACAAGCTTAGCCACTGCAGTGATCCCTGGGCTATGGCTTCCATTTCACATCCACTCATCACGGATTCTATTAAAGAGTGTGAGTGAGGGTTTATGCTTGTGGTATATTTGAAACCTGTTCCAAAGCAAACAAAGTCTGGCAAAGATGACTAATCATTATAGGTGTGCAACAACCTCTGTGGATCTGCATGCAAACCCTTTATTGCTTATGTGCTCCACAGAGGGATTTCCAAAACCCTTTGGTAATGTGATTATCAAAGGAGAGATGACTTAACACATGGCTCTATGTATACATCAGTACCTGTTCCACATTTTGGGGGCTACTACATATGTGGTACTCTGGGGATATTTTGTTTTCTAAAATTGGATAACTATGCTTTCTTAGGCTTATAGCTTTACAGTATGAGTTTGACACCAGGTATCTATCTGTATGATACCCTTTTGGAGGATGTGTGTGTCATCTGGAGAATAAAGTATAGCCCACAGTATGCATTTTCATCAGACGTGGGAAGACATATCCCTACTGTGTTTGCTTGTACCTAAGAAAGCTATATGCCAAACAGGAGTGGTCCCAGGACTGAGTGCAGGTGAATACCACTTGTTACTGGCATAGAATAGTACATGGAGGCTGCAAATGTTACTGTGTGCCCTACATCTGTGCGTCAGTTGTCAAGCCATCATCTAACAATCTTTTATGGTCAGTCTGTTGAGGTTATGTCTAATACCAGTATGTTTGATGGGTATGATTTGCTGGTGAGCTATAGCTTGGCTGTGTTGACCTCCCCTCCCTCACCTATAGCCTTGTTGACTGGCTTGAAGTCTACTAGGTGTAGGAGTCATGATCTGGCCTTTAGAGAACCTAAGTGGGTATGATGCAGTGTTTTCAGGTTCATAATGTCTCTGTTAATGAGTTCCATAATTCTGTGCTCCATAGCCTTCCAGATAACATTGGTCTGGCTTATAGGGTGAGAGTTTCCAGGGCCTGTTGTAGTTCTACCCTTAATCAATTTATGTTAACATTTACACTGGGTGTGACAAGGGTGGACAGGGTTAAGAATAAGTATATTAGAAGGTCAGGCCAGGTTTGGAGGTTAGTAGACCATGCCAGATAGGCAGGATTACGTTGGTTTGTACATGTGCTGAGGAGGGATGCAGAGTATATTGTGAAATAGATGCTAAGGATGAAGCCACCAGGTAACATGAAAATAGGAATGCCTAAGATGAGGTTTATGGCTGTGGTGAGAGAGGACATGCAGGTGGATGGTGTGAAAGTGCAAGATGCAGAGGGCAGGAAGACATGGAAACAGATGACGTACTGTGGCGACCCCTAATAGGAGCATCCGAAAGGTGAAGAAGACATTGTAGCTCAACCCTTGTGGGCTGTGAACACCATTACCATATGTCATTCCACATGTATGTAACCTGTATAGAGGCTCCATCTGGACAGAGCATTTAGGTGAGTGGTGACTTCATATGTCAGCTTGTGTATGACACAGCCAGGGACACTGTCCAGTACCATTGCCACTGTGGTGTGGACATTGTTAAAGAGATGTTTTAACTAGAGTGTCTGTGAATCATCAGGTATTACATTCTGCAGGTCTGGAAATGTGGCCCTTGTATAGCGACAAGGTGGTGAAATCCACATTCAAACTGTCTGACAAGGAAGTGGTAATGTCAGTCAGATAAGTGTACTTTGTGACCATTTACATTAACTGTGACCCAATCTGAGATTTCCCCTGTAGATTATGAACAACAGTAAATAAAGATTTAGTGTTGTCTTTGGAATCAATGCCATTTTTTATTTTGAAGCTTGCCTTGTATGTTTATTGAGGGATTGAATTTTCCCAATGATACTGACCAGAGAGGTTATCCCTTCTTGGTATGTAACTCTTTTTTTAGTATAACATCACTCCTTCTATTATATATTTAGTTTATGGCAGGGGTCCATGAGACTAATGCACTTTTACTGTATAAGTGAGAATTTCTTGTTTTTCTGATAGCACAGTCCATGCAACCCTGTAGGTGAACAGTGTGCATTAATACAAGATTATGCAGCTGGGACAGTGTTAACCTTAGTAAAGCAAACCAATGGCAGATAGTAACAACAGCATCACCCACAGCACAGTGTCAACCCGTGTCATACACACACATGCGTACTCAAGTTCCAAAATGTGTGTAGTACAATGCATACTGGCCACCAATAGAAACTATGGAGTGTTAACATTGGCTAATACAGGGCATGTTACCATGCCCATGTGTCCAATATGCATGTACATGTAGACAGTGCATCTCCACCATGTTCACAAATGTACACCTGCAAACCTGTGCTGCACACACCCCACACTTACTGTCCACTGTATAACACATGCTGACACAACTACACACATCAGCCAAGTAGCACATGGGCAAACAAAACACAATTGAAATAAACACTGGTGGAAACAATACAACATTGCTAATTACAGCTTTAATGCATCATGCCTGCTCAGCTACGCCTTCAAGGATATCATTACACCTTACTGCTGACAACATGCTACACATTCAGCCATTGCTATATTTTATCAAAGTCACCCTGTGCATCAGCACCATGTTAGCCTGTTCCTGCATCAATGTTACAGATGACAGGAGGTGGCACAGGTTTCATCATGTGCACAAGGTGTGTTGTTGGTTTGCCAGAGGTGTACACTGAGCCATACAATCAACATGTGTGTGTGAGTGTGTGTGTGAGAGCCAAAAGTACTGTTATGGGCCAATGTTGATGTAATATGTGCGGGTATGTGTTTGCCCTAGGTTTCTGGCTTATGTGTGTTTGTCTGCATGCACACAGTTCCACCATGTGGCTGCTGTATATGGGGAATTGTGAGACAGCTACAGACTGTACCTGGCAGGCTTTACAGATCACCGTCTCTGACCACGGATATGGAACCTGTGCCTGGCAAGGGTGCTACAGACAGTATTAGGTACTAATCCAGAATGAGTACTATCCTCAGAGGTTGACATATGTCCACTGGATCCAGGTCCCTGCTGGGACTGGCCAGAGCCACGTGCACATGGTCTTCTAGGACGGTCTATGGATAGCCCCCCCAACATTGCTGGGGCTGGTACTGGCACTACGGGAGCAGCTGTTTCTTGCTGGACATCCACGGCATCCTCCAGCTGCTGATGTTGCTGGCATATGTCCACGTTGAAGTCTCAACCATCCTGCACTCTCCTGACACATGGACATGACATTGTGGAGGACATCCAATGTCGCACCCCAATGTCTATCATACATATGGCACCTGCTAGGTCACGGATACTGTCATTTACAGAGGTGTTATGAGCCCTCTGTGCCCTTAGTCTCTGTTAGGTGTACCGCTCCATTCATGCCTGTGCCTCCATGACAGCCTGGAACATGCATGTGGTTGAAAGAGTTGTGGCACGTCTGCTAGGGGCATGATGACCAGCAGTGTTTTGACGAGAACCCCTGGGCATCTGCCTATGTGGTACCATTCCAGACATCTGGCTATGGCTGCTGTGTCCTGATACATGTTCCATAGATACCACACTGTCCTGGCCAGTGCCAAATGTACACTGTCCCTCAGCTAAGAGCAATGGTGATGATAGATGTACAGGCAGTATGACTGTGTGCATGGATGGGGTGGAGACTTGTGTACTGTCAATTGATGGCCCAACAACAGACCCTGACAAATCTGCCTGTGCCTCAACACACCTATCCTCATGATCACTGTCTGTCTCAGTGACATCAGGCTCCCTGCAGTATTGAACCAGCCCCACCTCAGCACTTGTGAGAGGAAAACAGGAAACACACTTTAAGACCTGAACATGATGTCTGACCACATGCACACATGCACATGCACACATGCACATGGCTGGATGTGTATCTGTGTGTCAGATAGGTATCCAGTGCTGATTACAGCCTCTGTGTCTTTAGCAAATAATTGTGGACACAGTTTTAGCACATGCATGATGAGTATTCACACGATATCATCAGTGGTGCATGTATGATTGATGGAATACCATTCATCCACATACCCAATGTACAGTAGTTATGGTGAGTGTAGATCATATTGTGGGCATGTCAGTGTCATCCATTACATGGCATGCTAAAACACAACAACATATTTAAACATCATACATACCCAATGTGTGTCATATGACCTAGCCACTCAATAGCATCACAAGATATATATGTGTCAATTGTGCAAATGGTGATTGATATGCATATTGTTTAGAGGTGCATATGTTTGCACACACACAACATTGAGGTGTAAAGCAATAAAAGCTATATGTAGTACTGTGGTTACACTAACTGGATGGGGTATAGTACCATAGGCCATCATCATGAAGCATCACATGGTCACTCAAGGCTACAAATGTTTCCCAAACCAGCACTAATCATGCTGTACCAGAACTGTACTACCTTGGTTGCATTCACCATTTCACAAACAGTTGTTACATGGGTTTGTAAGGAGGCCAATAAGGAGCATTCCCTGACATGAATGTGTAGTGTGTTGCAGAGTGTTTAAATGCCCCATGATAGGCCTTTACCCCTCAGGTATATTATGTGTAATGTGTGAATGAGATTTTGGATACTGGAGTGTGTCTTTACAGAGGGTTTTTGAATCCTTTATGTGTAGCATGTTAAAATGCTCTGTGTATGACATAGTTGTGTATGTTATGTGCATGTTGAGTATCAACTTTGCCTATCCAATGGTCACTACAGTGTAGCCACATTTGTTTGAGATGATCTGGATATTGCAAGTGTTTGAGGCAGCTAATCACATTAGTGAGATGTGCGTGGTCTTACACCAAACATGCACAGCATGCATTATGGGTAGGTGTGTTACATGGGTACATGGCCTACACCTTAACTATGACATGCACTTTTTATTTACAATAATAAATGTAGAACACACTCACCAGCATCTGTCCGCTGCCTTGATGTCACCCCAGAGGGACCTACATAGAGAGGAGACAGTTTGTCAGTGGCCACAACTGTGGCATTGCTACTGTGTGTTTGCAATCTTACAGTAGAACAACAGTTTACATTCACAGGTCTACAGATTATGTTCCAAATGATCAGTATTGCACAACAACAGGCTCCACATCTTCTAACTACACACTCCACATCTCACATATGCATAATCTACCAATACAGATAACAGTAGTCTACAGATATGCCATGTTACCTGCATGCTCCATGTGTGCTTGTTAGGTGACTCCAATCTCCATTATTGTGCATGTCTGCTGCTGCTGTTGTTGAGCAGGTGCCACGAGGCTCAGGAGCAGCTCCTCTACTCTGGTGAGGGGTGATGGATATTAACACCACCTCCTTTTGCAAGCTGTTGTCTCTGCACATCAGAAGCACACTGACAGACATGTCTGAGTAGATCACTGCAGTGGTGGTGTACCTGCTCATATGTCCGGTTATGCAGGCCTACCTCATTTACCCTCTGGACAACATCTTGCCACATCGCAGTGTGCTCCTGCTGGTTCTGGCTGGTTTGTGAGAACATTAGACTGTAGTGCTGAATCATACAGCTAGTAATAATCTCATCTTCAGCACTACTATAGCTGGGATTTCTGTGATGTGCCATGATCCCTGGAAGACATAAAGAAAAAATATGTCTGAGCAAGTCATATGGCGCATTAAACATTATACAGTACAGATATCACTGAACTGCCATATATAGCAACCTATTAGCTAACTGAGAGTGAAACACTTTAACTACCACTTATCACTGCTCACCTCAAAACTGCTTGAAAGTGCCTGGCTCACTCTATCTAATGAACCATGTTCTGCACAGCAACAAAATAAAACCACTATATAAGACTATACAAGAGTACCTGGCACATGTATGCAACACAATGCACCATCTAGCCACAGCATATATACATCAAACTGATGTGTAAAGAAATATGTCATCTAAGGTCCAGTAAATGTATTACTATTATACCACACACCTTGTTAATGGCAAACCCGTGACCAAAATATGTACACAATTGGGAATATAGATTGCATATTGCTGTAATCCACTATAAATTTTGCTAGATACGCAGTTATATGTTTTACCACACATATGACAGAGGACATGCTACAGACATACGCACACACACATCAGACATAATTACAGGACACAAAGGTATGACAACCCAGATAAGCTTTATGTGTGTACTATACAGTACTGTGTGTCAGTACTTACAAAACCTTAATCTTGAGGAATGTAATCTGTGATGAATACAGGGACCACACAAAACAGTGGATGCAAGCAATGTGGACATACACCATACTTTGCTGTACAGGCCCAGAGCTTCAAGTAGTACTACAGTACATACAGGATTTGGATTCAACATCATTACCAATCAATAATCATAGATGTAGTGCTTTAGCCTCCAATGACACACCCCAGTTAAAACCAAGGGATTTAATCACACTGTATGCTGTAGCACCTTTTCTGCCTAGCAACAGAATACACAGCTTTTGCTAGGATCAAAGCAAGGACCCATAATACCATGACATAAACAGTTTCCCACTAAGGTATCCCAAAAATACATATCTTTGACGTATTCACAAACACATTGGCCATTACAGTCAGTCAACAGTACAGAGAATCTATTGCAACAAGTAGATGTAGGTGTGTATAAGTATATATGACTCTCTCTCTCTCTCTCTCTCTCTCTATATATATATATATATATATATATATATATATATATATATACATACATACATACATTGGTGTACATATACATATATATATGTAGGCACATATACATTTCACCTTTCAAAGTGGGAATATCAATTATACAAAGGATGTGAGGTGTACAGTAATGTAATATCGCACAGTCTTGTGATAAATGCATTGGAAGTGTTCCCAGCCCAGGTAGCTTTAGAAGGCCTCACTGGCTTCAACATTGCAAACTGAACAAACCACCCACACTGTTTAACTACCACATGTCATATACCAGCACTGTATGCTGTCTTGTTCATCACACACTTAAACCTACATACAAATATGCGCATACTAACCTTCACCAACATATATATCTCCACCCTTCACAAACAGTTGCAATGTGTCCCCTGCTCTATGCACATATACAGATGTGAATATATATGACACATATATTTTTCTCTGTATATATGTGGCATACATACACAAGGACCACACTGTTGTAAGTCCCTGGACCTCACAGCTGAACTGTTGGGCCTTGCTGCATCACAAACAGGTGTTACATGTGAACACACACTAACATTAGAGGGGGTATATATAGCTACAAATGCTAGATAAACATACTAGACTGCTACAGCACTTACCAGTGATAAGCTACACTTTAATATGACTCTCCTGCATGTGTTGCTCTGTCACACCCATGTTTATATAATGGCAGCGCTAATCCCCCCAACAGCCATTGGTGACACTACTGTACAGAACACAGATAACATGAATCAGATCTTTGACATTTAATGCTGAGTTACACATTTCACAGGTATGTCCCACTGCCCACAGGTACACAATGTATTGTCTATAGCAGTAGTTAAGCAGGACATCTGTGCATAGATAAGTACTGCTGCCACATATGAATGGTTCACATTATGTAGACTACTCTTCAAAAACATCTACTACATGCCAGTAAATACATATGTGTCATATACCTTTCCTTTGTATGATTTGGTATTATTTCTTTTTCTTTTTCCTTTTCTCTTTCTCTCTCTCTCTCTCTCTCTGTCTGTCAATCTCTGCAATAGAGTGATTGAGTTTGTTGGCAGCGATTTCAGCCTGCTTTTGTAGATATTTGCACATGAGCATGTGGTGGCCTCTGCACGAATTAGTGGCCACCATTTGCTAATTGCATGCAGCCTGCTGTGTAGTAATTGCAGTAATCACTGTCACAGCAACTCGGTACTATAAATTTCTAACTCAGGTAGACATGGCCCTTTCAACTTTCCAAGATGGAGATCATCCTTGGTTGCTGTGGACATCATTGTTTAAGACAGAAGGTTGGTATAGTTCTTATATCAGAAGCCAGGGGTGTAGCCAGTGATTTACATTTTGTACTCAGACCTAAATGTTGCTGCTTCCAATACACACTTGTCAGTGTAGAAATGTACTGATCCCTAAAAATGCTAATCCAAGATACATGGGAGGATGTACTTTCTTTTCAAATTTTACAATTAACTGCCATACAAAGCTAGTTATTGAGATGTATTCCTTTGGCACAAGAATTGTTTGTGAACAGCTATACTGTGAATATTCATTTACTCAGTTCTAAACAGTTTGTGCTTTTTTAGTGTTGACGTTAGCACAAACTGCTAAAGAAAACTGGACACATTTCAGTACTGTAAGTATGCTTACCTACATCCTTGGTAGAACCTGCACACACAGGTATATTCTACATTTGGGTAGGGGTGCAGAAGTACAGAGAACGTACGTATTATTGTGTGAATTTTATCTTGCTGGACTACAGGGTTGCTGTGTGCATGTTAGTTTATCAAGGCAAGTAGTCTGTCTGCGTAACTCCCAACTGTGGACCTATCCACATGGTAGACAGAGATTAGCCTGTTATTCTTTGTCTGTGCACCACACAGGTCTTTTCAGCACTAGAGCAATGGCATTATTACAGTTGGTTGCTACCAGTACATGGCTACATCCTTTTGTATTTCAGTGTTGTATTCCTACATAAGGGTATGCTTCCAGAACTCCATCCAAAGCTATTTGCAAAGTGTGTAACAGCAGAAAGGCTGCTATGCCTCTGTATTTCTGCCTCTGCCAGACCTCTCAAACACTCAGATACATATTTGAACAGACTCAGGGAAAAGTAGAGAAAAAGTCAGGGACACCTTTAAAATATTAGTGCCATTAAGTTGAGACTTTGAGAGAACCAGAGCATATAGATTAATACACCTTTTCTGAAGTAAAAGAAGTGTCTAACTCTTAATTATTGTCATTACTCATTATGTGTAATTCACCACCTTTCTGGCCAAAGGCAGTAGTTTTCGGAGGGATTCAGAGGGACAGATCTAAATTTTGTTTCAAAATCAGAGACATCCCTGAAAATTAGGGACAGTTGGAAGGTATGGCCTCTGCCCTAAACAGATATGCCAATGTTTGTCCTGCTATGATACTGTGTGAGGGTTGTAAAGTGATGGTGTAACATTATTTCCTGCTAGAATGGCTGCTTCTCTTATCACAGTCATGTAATGTAATCCCACAACAACTGTTGGTAAAGATCCACAGAACAAGTTGTGTGGTATGGCATTCCTATTTTTCCTTTACATTCACTCATTCTGATGCATGCTATATTGATTTCAGCACCAAATTTTTGTATATATACCGTGGCTTACTGGTACTTCATGCAGTGTAGTGTGTACAAGGTCCTGGGTTTGAGACTGACAGAGGTGTTTTATTTTGCTGCTGAGCAGAACAAGGGCCCTCACATACGGAGTGACTAAGGCACTTTTAATCAGTTGTAAGCGGGTTTGCGTGATGCTTAGCAATGCTTAGCTAAGCGCAAACAAGAGCAAACCTGCTAACTACTGATTAATAGTGCTTACTCCTGCTAACCTCTGCGCTCATTTCTTTGAAAGAAAAGAAAATGAGGAGATAGAAAAGTGGTGAAAAAGGGGCACAAAGAGGGAAAGACAGTAGGGAAAATAGCTCGGGATGTGCAGGACGGGTGTAGGGAAGGTCCATAGCTGCCCATTTCTTTAACAACAACAGCTGTGCATATGGAATAAATTTGGAGGTAAATATGAAACCGTCAACAACTGAGAGAGGGGTGAGGGCAACAAAGTATGTTGTAATGCCAATTAAATTACATTTTATTTGTCCAGGGGACATGTGTGCAAAATGGGCAGCTATGTATGGGGCATAATTTTTTTTTGGGGAGCAGATTGCCCTTTTTTTTCAGGTGAGAGTGGAATGTGGGGTAGGGGAAGAATGTATTTTTGGGGAGGTAGGTTGGGGAGGTAAACAAACAAGACGCATACAGTGGCGGAATATGACATGTGGTGAGTGAACACCATTGACGGGGAGGGATGTTTGGAAATCGCAAGCCCATGAGCCCTCAGATGGCAACAGTGGAACTGAGATCCCCACCCACGGGCAGTCACCACTGCACCTTCACAGCCCAGAGGGTTGCTGTGCTGGGGGCTGTGTAGGAGGGGCAGGCTGGCCCAGGAGTTGCGCCACTCATGCCTCAAGCTGGCATAGAGGTTTTGCAACAGAACGCTCTATCTCTCTATGCACCACAGCCTGGACTGTTCGAAGGGTGATAGGTGGCCCTCCTCTGCCCACGCTTGCATGGGGGGCTGAGCCCCATTCCCTGTTGCGCTTCCACCTGAAGGTGGCACAGGGACAATGGAGGAGGAGGTCCCAGGCTGGGCACCGGACCTGCTGGTGCCAGGTGCCATGACCAGCTGAGGCGGGACAGGTGGGTCCACTGGGAGCAGCCTTCCCATACGAACTATTGGAGAATTTAATAAAGATATGGGTTAGTAACAGTCAACAGCATTCCCAGTAAGTTATAACAGCATGCAGAAGTATTCTCATTAATCCAACATACCAGAGTTTCAACAGTTGAAAAGCAAGTATAATACATGCATATATAGAACAATAGTAGACATTACAACAGCATGCAGGTTTAATTGATGGCAACAGGCCACCAATATTGTGGTATTTGAACAGGGCACATGCATAGAAATTAATGCAAATATTTATAAACCAATAGGACATATGTCCCAACAAATGTTTTGAGATTAGACATACCCATTGAGGTGTGTGATTGCATTTTTTATGCACATACAGTAGGGTGGAAAAGATAGCTCAATTAACAATTTATATATCCTTCTAGTTTACACTACATTCCTATTAACTGCAGTTATATGTCCTTTACATGTATTATTACACCACCCAATGTCCTTCTATTGTGCAATTGGGCAGCACTGTTTCTAAAATGCAACAGTACAACAACATATCAAAGAAAATCACCTAGACACACTCCAGGAATTATGCCTTTATTAAAGAATTATTACACCTTTATTTATTGGGTTAAAGCATGTTGTTGAAGGCTCTCTCATTTATTTTATATAACAGTACATGCAGAATAATTACTAATCTGCCTGGTGCATTTTTTATGCACATACAGTAGGGTGGAAAAGATAGCTCGTTTAACAACTTATATATCCTTCTAGTTTACACTACATTCCTATTAACTGCAGTTATATGTCCCTTACATGTATTATTACACTACCCAATGTCCTTCTATTGTGCAATTAGATTTTGCTAGATCATTATATACATGAGCTGTATCTGACATACAAACTGTCCAGGATGCAGATGTTACTGCTACATATTTTGAGAGTTGCTCACACACACTACTGCTAAGATGGTACACTGACAGCTCTACTTTCATATAATTATCTAGATATGTTCAGGTGAAATTATCAGTTATATGTTAGCATCTCCCTACATTTCTGGCAGCACACTGACATTTCTGGGGAACACAATACCAAGCTACTCATGTGCCAGTTTAACCTGTACATGCTGGGCATGAACCAACAGTTAAGGACTGTAAATATGCATAAAAGCTACTGGCACTCTCTTCATCCACTTTATATGGGCTTACTCAAGTGTGGGTTAACTAACACTGCTTAACATAACAGCACTATTTCTAAAATGCAACAGTACAACAACATAGCAAAGAAAATCACCCAGATGCACTCCAGGAATTATGCCTTTATTAAAGAACTATTACACCTTTATTTATTGGGTTAAAACATGTTGTTGAAGGCTCTCTCATTTATTTTATATAACAGTACATGCAGAATAATTACTAATCTGCCTGGTGATGCAGCCTTTGCAACCTATCTTCATGGGCTTGCTGATTCATAGCCTGGACACCTGCAGCTCTGAAGTAAATGCAGTAATAATGAGACATACCTATCCATAGTATAGACAAGAATAGCAATTCTTAAATACTTAATACAATGGCTACTTACTCTGTAGTGGGGCATTTGCCATACCATGGGCCTCCTGGATCCACTGGTCCAGTTGATCCTCCTTACGTCGCTTCAGGTCAGAGTAATGGTGCCTGACCTGCTCACCAGTCCAAGGAATGCCAGTGGCACTGGTGAGATCATGAGCTACACAGTTCCAGGCCTCTGTTTTGTATTGGGTGCCCTGGTACTGGCCCCACAGGAGTCTTTCCTCATGATTGTGGACAAGGAGCCAAACCATTACTTTGGTCTCCTCAATGCCCCAACATTGCGCTCGAAATCAAGTGCCTTCTCCAACACCGGCCATGCTGATTGCAGAAGGGAGCTACAATCAGTTATGTCAAGTATTCCTGCCTGTGGAGCTTAAATATGCCTCATTTCCTGCACTTATTTGTGATTGGCCAGTTTTGAAAAAACTCAGCTGTAGGCACACCTGCTTAGCTGATGTTAGCAATGTTTCATATTCCTTTGATAGATATGTGTCTGTTGAAAGTGCATGGTTATGAAATGCTGTCATGACTTAGTGGTTATGTACTGTGACTATAGTGCACAGTATCCCGAGTTCGAGCCCTGTCACTGTTTTTTATTTTCCTGCTGGCCAGCCCTGAATGGTTAAGGTAGAGTGAAGGAGGTGTGGCTGTGTTTAGTCGACTTTGCTCAACTTTGCCCGACTTTGTTCAGCATTGTTCAACATTGCCCGACATTTCCTGATGTTGCTCGACATTGCCCGACATTGTGATGGTTAGCTCGGTGTTTGCGCTAGTTTGCGTGATGCGCAGCTCCACGCAAAGACATTGAGCTAATTAACGCAGTGCTCAACTACGAGCAATTAAATATAAATATGCTCAATACTGGTAAAATATGCTTAGCAGTGCTTTACATTGTTTAAAATAATTTACCATGCATCAGTATGCATAACCATTTCACCTTCCTATATATATATATATATATATATATATATATATATATATATATATATATATATATATACACATATATATATATATATATATATATATATATATATATATATATATATACATATATATATATATATATATATATATATATATATATAATTTGTTCACTACTACATATAACATTTCAATGCTTTTTACAAAACTTTACATAATACATGTCAGGAAATATTTTTGTATACAGATTTTCAACAGAAAATGGAAAGTGAAGTGGTGGGACTCGAACCCAGAATGCTTCCTCTTTGGCCTAAGGCTCTAACCACTACGCTATCGCTATTTCGCTTAATTTGCATATATTTTTTTATTATCCTCTTCGGTGTCTAAACTGCTAACTGTAGCTAAGCAATTGGCAAACCCGTGCAAACACACGCAAATACGGGCAGCTATATCGGAAATGAAAAAAAAAAAACATTTCTTTTACTTTTTATATTTGTACGGGGTTTACTATATGGGGGAGTGTAGTGTTAGAATGTACACATGTGAGTGGACTCGCTCATGTAACTAGACATTTCCCGAGTTTCAAACTTGCAGAGGCGTGGATTTTTGGACTGATTGGCAGTCCGACATGCCCCCTACACTCGTCCACTCTCTGTGTTAGTTTTAGAGTTGAGGCAGCGCGTCCTCATTAATATGCATGGTGCGCTGCCATCTTACTCTTAGATTGGCTCTTCCGTGTAAGACTAATTTAGTCTTACATGGAAGATTATTGAATCCTGAGGTCTATGAATTCCAATAGATATGGTATTTGTCCTTGACAAAGGTGTAACCAGTGCTCTTATATGACAGGTAATAACTGTTTTGCACACCCTGACACAGGACATGAGTATAGGCTATGTCATTGTAGTGACTGTAGATCTCAAGACTTGATATACTTGGCACAGTGCCAGGCATGCAAGTCTTTTTATGTAGGTAAAATGAACAGAAGCCTTAGAGAGTGAGTCAGAGAACATATATATGTTATTAACAAAGAAGATGAGAGAAATGCGTTGGCGAGACACATATTGAGTGTTGGTACAAGACTTTTTAAGTTTAGGGTGTTGGAAATGATAAGAAAGACTGATAGGCTAGGTGATATAAAAAATCCCACTGAGGAATGCGAGAATAAATGGATTATGAGACTACAAGCCCACAGGGCACATGGGTTAAATGAAAAGGTGACTTTGAAACTGTTCTTAGCAGCATGCCCCTATATCCATTGAATTTTTTAAGTTTTCATATATTATAATAAACACAGTTATTATCTTAACATGCATTATATATTTACATATTACTTATTTACTATTTTATATATATATATGTGGTATTTTAATATTGTTTTTCTTAGTTGTTTTTTATTTGTGTTTTACAAAGAAAATTCTATGTAATAAATTATTCATGAGGTTATTATTAAGTCTTTTAGATGATTGGATGGGGTTAATTGATGGGATATTTAAAATGGGAGTTGTTATTTATGGCAGTATTGAAGTTTGATGAAACGTATGTAATACATGAAAGCGCTTACTGTGACTGCAGCTTTTTAACATTAAAGCCATTTGGAATACAGTTCACTGTGGTACATCTTATTTGTTCTACATTGATATCCACATATATATCGACATAAATATATGTACATATATTATATATATATATATATATATATACAGACAGATCTATAAATGGCCATATATATGATGCACTATACAGATGTGTATAAATACATATCTATGAATAATATGTGTATGTACATGTAGACATGAATCTACATATGTGTATGTATATATCCATATCCTTGTCATGTGTTGTGTATACCTTCTGAGATGTATCATACTGTATGTATCTGATATGTGTATATTTAGATATAACAACGTAAGTGATGCAACAGTAATATCACTAGCATGTACTATACAATTGTAGAAGTCACAGTAATTGTTCAATACTATTCAATATGTCTACTGACAGATGTATTGGAAAAACAACTGTCTTCACAGCTGTCATGGCGTAGTGATTAACTATTGTGACTATAGTGTACAGGGTCCTGAGTTCAAGACCTGCTAGGGCTTTGTCTCTTTTGTTACTGGGCAGAACAAGGGCTGTTTGATACAGAGTGGTTAAGGCAGTTTTGAGCAGCTTTAAGTGCATTTGCGCTGGTTTGCGTGAAGCTAAGTGGTGCTAAGGTACGGTTAAATGTAAGGGCACTTACACCTTGAATGCTTCGCTTACCAGTGCGCAAATCTGCTTAGCTCTTATATTGCAGCAATGCTGACACCTGCTAAGCATGGCTCAGCCCTGGTAACCTCTGCTCACATCCCAGTCTGATAACATAGCAGGGTACTGACATCTCAAACTAAAATATCAAAAACGAACCAAATCTCCAAAAAGGTTTCACAGCAGTCCTGCGTAAAAGTGAAGAAATTACGTTTATTGTAAAGCGCTTTTCATCGCCCTCTATTGGGGCAACTTCATCAGACAAGGAACAATCAATTAATTTAATAATATATATATAATTGATGGTGGTATATATCATTAAATTAATTGATTGTTCCTTGTCTGATGAAGTTGCCCCAATAGAGGGCGATGAAAAGCGCTTTACAATAAACGTAATTTCTTCACTTTTACGCTGGACTGCTGTGAGACCTTTTTTGAGATAGGGTACTGACATCTGTAATAGGTGTTTGTAATGCCATGTACATAACATGCGTCTGTGCTGTCATTACAGTAGCAAGGGGTGTGAGTCTCCTGTCTGGGACACTTGAGTATATATGACCTGTACAAGACTCTCATCCATATGAATGTGTTACATACAAGGATAGTATCCCAGGTTATGTGCAGTCACACTGGAATGTAGTGTATCATGATGTTACTACTGTTGACAGTGCTTTCCCAAGCAAGAATAGATTGCTAATTTTAGTACTGGCAACAAACACCCATGCATGCATAGATGGACTCCGAGTCCTCACTGTCATATTCCTGGTGTGTGAGCTATGTCACATTATATATTTCCTACTGGATAGTGATCTGACATTTTGAAATTAACTGTAGACTACTGTCTGTATAGCACATGTCAGTGAGTGCTGCCAATATGTAGTAATGGCATACCTATCGGTGTCAGATGTCTATCTGTAAACACATTTATCCTACTGCATAGCTAGTTGGTGAGCTGATGTCTGTCATCCCTGTACAGATGTGCAGATGTCAGGTATCCAGCTTGGATACATACAGGCAACCTATGCTTGACTGATACTGACATGTCTGCACAGCTGTGTTATAACTGGCACAGATTGGACACACCCTGTATGCACCATATGCCACAGGTACCTCCACTACACTACCACAGTCAACAGAACATGCTTGGGTGCAGGTCTCCAAGACAGACACTAACCATGTTATGTAATACATGTTGCAAACATGTCAACTGGAGCACCTCACCAGCCATTTGCAGGAGGCACTCAGAGGATTGGCTGCTGCATGTCACTCTCACCCTGAGTGTAACCAGAGTGGTGTTTGTAGATATATTGTCTGCTGGCACATGGCAGGTGGCATGATACCACTGTACACACATCCCCTATACTTCCCATCTCTCCATGGACAATAGCCAGGTACACACCTATGAACACCTGCAACAATGCATCCCAGTACTGACAAATGTGTACATGTGCATTACTGAGGATATCAGTGTCTGTGTGCTAGCACACCTATAGTTGGGAATACCCTGAGGCCCTTCACACCCACCGCAACACCCATTGCCATAGTTAGATGTGGCTGCTGCTTTAATGGATTTTACATGTACCTTGTTATGCTCCTGTTCATAAGGGCTACCTGATGCTTGAAATACCAGCACAACACTGTTGTACAAATGGGTTGATAGGCATGGGATACCCACTGAGTTCTGGCAAGTATGTGTATGTGTGCATGTGTGTATATATGTAGGGTATAGCATTCAGCGGCCACATACTCCTATTACAATACATATTGCCACACAGTATTAGGGATAGTGATGTTGTTGCCCATAGGAGAGGCATTACAGTGCATCACCCTCCTATGCCTGTGGCATGTGCATTAGATGCATATCCCTGTAGTAGCACTCTTGGGATGGACAATTGGTTGTATTGCAGTCCTGGTCAATGTGTGATGGTGGGTATGTCAGAGTGTCATCATGGGTTACAGTGAGTACAATATCCACAGTGGGGATTGGGTGCTGGATATACTGTCATTACACCATGGTACCCCCGGTACATGTCTCATGTACCACTGTATGGTGACCACTGTCACCATCAACCATACAGGTAACTGATAACACTAACCAGCCCAGAAATGTATGTGCTGTGTGCAACCTACCTGTACCACATTGGACACACTGACAAGTTAGTTGGCACTGATAGGGCCAGGTCTCTCGGATGTGTGTCTGACTGTTATGTGTTTGTTAATGTGTATATGTTGGTATGTCACACTATGATTTGTCCATATACAACCATTACATTACCCCATTACCATACTGTATATGCCTGGGGATGTTCTGCATGTAACATGTAACCTGGAATACACTTCATCCTAAACGCTGTGTGGTGTGTGCAATTAAGTCCACACACATCAGTAGCACTACATACCTAGGTAGGGGTCTAGTCTCAGTGTTGCCAAGTAAGAGTGTGTGTGTATGTGGAGGGATCTACTTCAGGTTGCTGAATATACATGTCACAGGGGGTCATCTGTCCATGTGGCACAGGCAGTAACTGTTATGCAGACCTGTGACATGTGTTCAACTATACCCAGGATATGGCACAGCCATGGTGTCACCACAGTGCCATACCTCTCA
Organism: Protopterus annectens; assembly: GCF_019279795.1. Classification (NCBI taxonomy): domain Eukaryota; kingdom Metazoa; phylum Chordata; order Ceratodontiformes; family Protopteridae; genus Protopterus; species Protopterus annectens. The sequence goes on from NC_056725.1 coordinate 281,642,809, forward strand.
TGAGATATGACAGCAGGCCATCCTCCTGCTGACACATGTACACCTACAACACAAATGGATAACATTACTGAAACCAGTTCAGTGTTACTAAAAGCTATAATGCATCATGGCTGGACAGCTACACTACCTGACATGTAAGCATTAAACATTACTGCTGACAACATGTTACACAGCAGTACATTGGTATACTGTAATACAGCCACCATGTGCATCAGAACCATATAAGCCTGTCCCTGCATCAATGTTATGTATGACAGGGATGTGGCACAGGTGTCATCATATGTACAGGGTGTGTGAGACCTAGGGTGGGCCATACGTTTGACACCATGTGTATGAGTGAGGGGTGTAAGCTACTGATATGTGCATGGTAATGTGGTATGTGTAGGTATGGGGTTGCCTTAGGTGTATTTGTATTGTGTGCGGGTATGCATGCACACAGTTCTGCCATGTGGCTGCCCTATACAGATGTTTCTTGGAGAGCTGCAGACCATACCTGGCAGGGTGTGCAGTTCACTGCCTCTGGTCATGGACATGAGAACTGTGCCTGCCAGTGGTTCCATGGGCATATCCAGGTACAATCCTTGATATGCTACTTTCCCCTGATGATGACATATGTCTGCTGGAACCAGGTCCCTCCTGGGACTGGCTAGGACTATGTACATGTGGCCTGCTGTGGTCTGGTGTGGGCAGCGCCCCCCTGCACTGCTGGGGCTGGTACTGCCACTACGAAAGCGGCTTGGTGTCCTTGCACATCCACGTCAACCGCTAGATGTGGTGTTGCTGGCCTATGTGCACATTGTTGTCACACCACTCCCACTACATGCTCTAGCACGGACAATCCATGGTCGATGAGGCCCACCATCTCACCCAACTATCTATCCATGACCTCTGTATATTCACGGTGAGCACCTGTAAGATCACAGATGTTGTCACTTACAGAATAAAAAACAGCCCTCTGCAGCCTCAGACCCTGTCTGGTGTACCATTTCATACGTGCCTGCACCTCCATGGCAGCCTGACACATGTGTCTGGTGCTACCAGATGTGACACTTCTGCCAGGGGCACGATGACCAGTGGCCCTGCCACAAGCACCCCAGTACATCTGCCTATGTAGTACCCTGCTGGACATCTGACTATGTCTGCTGTGTCCAGACACAGCAGCCATAGATACCACACTGTCCTGTGCACTGCCAGCAACCGTCAACTGACCCTCTGCTATGGCCAGTGGTGATGGGTTATGTATAGGCACTGTAACTGTGTGCGAGGATGGGGTGGATAACAGGGGGATGTCAAACAATGGTGCAGTTTCGGCCTCTGACAACCCCACCTGTGCCTCAACACACCTATCGTCATTTTCGGTGTCTGTATGGACACCAACATCGGATTGCATGCAGAAGGGACCCTGACCCACCTCACCACCTGTGAGGGGAAAACAAGAAATGCACTTTAAGACCTTGTACGTCATTGCTTAACAGTACACACATATACACACACACTCTGCACCCATGTACACAGTATTGATGTGCACCTGTTCAACACCCTGCCATGTACTGTTCACCATACCTCACAGGTGTACACACCATTGCTGAATGTGTATTACTGTGTCAGTTATGTCTGATGTAATGCTCACAGCCCCTATGTGTTTGTCCAACACATACCTTGGATGATATGTGGACATATGTCATTTGTGAATGCCTGATGTCTGATTTATAGATGTCATCATCAGCGGTGCATGTATGGCAAATATAACACTATTACACTGACAACCGTCAAACCGTACCGTGGCTATGGAGAGTGTACACACCCTTATTGATATGACACCCTCTTCCTTGATTTGCCATGGGACCACATTGCTGCATATGTTAACATTACATGAGCCTGATATGTGACAAATGTCCTGTACAATCAAATGCAGTGTCAAACAAATATGTTAGTTGTGCTGATGCTGATTGAGATGCATACCCTTCATGGGTGCATATGTGTGCACACTCTTATCATGATGGTTTGTTGCACCTACTGTTATGTGTACTACAGCAGTCACTATTCCTGGCAGTGGTATACTAGCATGGGCCATCTGCATTTACCAGTATATGGTCAGTCTGCCCTACACATGTCCCTCAACTCTGCATGATTTCAAGGTCAACTCATGTGCACATCCCTTGGACTTCACACACTGCGGTCACTATTGCTGTGGAGTCAGGGTTGCATCTGCTACGGTTCCTGACCCTGACTGTGTGCAGATACAGCCATTTGTAGCATCCTTTGTATCCCTGCTGCAGTGCACTGTTGTGTGATGATGATACGCTCTCCCCACCTAAAGTCTTTTTGCAGATGCTTGACAACTATGGCCTACACATGTGTGTCAGATTGCAGTGTCCCAAACACTGACCGCCACTTTAACAGCCTAGTCCCAGTTAATGAATGGCAAACATACAGGTGTGCACTGGCACCGGCATGGTACAGATGGGGATGATGGGCCTGAGGTGGGGTGAGGCATTGGTTGTATAGCACATGTATCTTACATGATACTGCCTGTAGGTTTCCAATGTGGTCTTGGTGCACCAGTACAGATTGCAGTGCATGGCTTTTGGGGACCTCTTCTATTATGCAAACACTACCTGTAGAGAGGCCTGGCTGATGTTTCCTGTGGTACATCTGTCACATCTGATTACCCTAACCCATAGGCCACATGTTTGCAGAGTCCAGGCAATTGCCGACATGGTACTGCACAGCCAGTATGTGCTAGACATTCCTGCAACCCCCTCAGTGTTGAGGCATGTTATTAGGCAGCCCGTATGACCAGTTTGCTATATGTGACATCATCTGTCTTGGATGGCCATCTGTTTATTTCCTACATCACTACTTTCCCATAGATTCTTGCCACATAAATGGCTGTCTGAACTGTTTGCCATGGTATATGCAATGGTGAGGTATGGCTACTTGTCCAGCTCATGGGTGCTACCTGTTGGGTATGGGGCCCATGCCATGTCATGTAAGATGTGTACAAGCCATGGCTGCCTCTGTTGCAGGTAAGTATGCACATTTGATGGCCAAATGTCTTGGACAGCAGACCAATACTTGATGTGACATTGGTGACGTGTTCCTGCTGGAAGGTGAATTTCCATGACAAATGCATGCAGTCAGTACCTCAACAGCTGCTTCCACTATATTTTATCTCAAGTTTGTGTACACATATGCTTCCATTGTTTGTAAAGGTATGTATTCTCCATATGTGCTGCCCTAATCTACGATTCCATATTACACACTCATTGCTCATGTTGGGACCACATTGCAGGTTGTAAGGGTTGTGGACCACAGTGTTATGATATGCCGTAGTGTAGATCTGTAACAGTTGCCATTGTAATACTGGTATATACACTGTTGTAGCATTGCATAAGGGTGATGTTTCACACATGTTCCTCATGTAGGCCATTTGTCCCACCATTATGGTCATCTCTGTGGACACATTTTGCAATGACAGGATGTTAGTTATATTGCAGGAGTCTGATATACTCTTCAGATACACCATCATGCTCACCACTGTGATGCAGTGCAGTTATTTATTATTTAATTATTATTATTATTATTATTATTATTATTATTATTATTATTTGCAGTTTGTTTTCCTGGATAGTCCATTAGGCTACAGGAGCCCATTTTTAATGGAGTCCTAGGGAGAAAAGCTACAGAGAAGTACAAATACATAGTACAGAAAGAGCACACATCCATAATATACATTTCAATTAAATGTTAAATGCATATTTTGTATAGTGCAAACCCATATTGCACAATTCAAATAGATGTTACATAATACAGAAATAAAAATAGATTTTCATTAGGAAAATTACATCAGGTTAATTCAGTAAACCAGCCACTGGGGATGCACAAGCCAATGCATTTCTTTTTGCCAGTCCCAAGCACGGATAAATGGGGAGGGTTGCGTCAGGAAGGGCATCCGGTGTAAAAATTTTGCCATGTAACTTATGGCGCAAAAAATTCATATTTCCATACTGGATCGGTCGAGGCCCGGGTTAACAACGACCACTACCAGTACTGTTAGCCAACAGGGTGCTGGCAGAAATTGGGTTACTGTTGGCCGAAGGAGAAGAGGAGGGTGAAGGCATGCCCGAAGGCAGGAAGAGAGGAAGAAGGTTAGGAATGTAGCAGTGAGGGTAGGAACTTTGAATGTTGGCAGTATGACTGGTATAGGAAGAGAGCTAGCTGATTTGATGGAGAGAAGGAAGGTTGATATATTGTGCGTGCAAGAGACCAGATGGAAGGGAAGTAAGGCCAGGTGTTTAGGAAATGGGTTCAAATTGTTCTATCATGGTGTGGATGCCAGGAGAAATGGGGTAGGGGTTATCCTAAAGGAACAATATGCCAAGAGTGTTTTAGACATGAAGAGAGTGTCTGATAGAGTGATGTTTATGAAGCTCGAAATTGATGGTGTAATGATGAATGTTGTTAGTGCATATGCTCCATAAGTTGGGTGTGCGATGGATGAGAATGAGAAATTTTGGAGTGAGTTGGATGAAGTTGTGGTGAGTGTACCCAAGGGTGAGAGACCAGTGATTGGAGCGGACTTTAATGGGCATGTTGGTGAAGTGAACAAAGGGGATGAGGAAGTGATGGGTAGGTATGATGTTAAGGAGAGGAATGCAGAAGGTCAGATGATTGTGGATTTTGTGAAAAGGATGGACATGGCTGTGGTGAATACATATTTTAAGAAGAGGGAGGAGCATAGGGTGACTTACAAGGGTGGAGGAAGATGCACACAGGTGGATTATATCCTATGTAGGAGGGCCAGTCTGAAAGAGATTGGAGACTGTAAAGTGGTGGCAGGGGAAAGTGTAGTTAATCAGCATAGAATGGTGGTCTGTAGGATGACATTGGTGATCAAGAAGAGGAGGAGGAGAGTGAAAGCAGTGCCAAGGATTAAATGGTGGAAGTTAAAAAAGGGTGATTGTGAAGTGGAGTTTAGCGAAGAGTTAAGACAGGCACTGGGAGGCAGTGGAGAGTTACCGAATAGCTGGGTAACTACAGCAGAACTAGTAAGGGAGACTGCTAGGAAAGGTGCTTGGTGTGACATCTGGAAAGAGGAAGGAGGACAAGGGGACCTGGTGGTGGAATGAGGAAGTACAGGAGAGTATAAAGAGGAAGAGGCTGGTGAAGAAGAAGTGGGATTGACAAAGAGATGAAGAAAGTAGACATGAGTATAAGGAGATGAGGCACATGGCAAAGAGAGAGGTGGTGAATGCTAAGTATAAGGCATATGGAGACTTGTATGAGAGATTGGACACTAAAGGGGAGAAAAGGACCTGTACTGATTGGCTAGACAGAGGGACAGAGCTGGGAAAGATGTACAGCAAGTAAGGGTGGTAAAGGATAGTGGGGGAAAGGTACTCACAAGAGAGGAGAGTGTGTTGAGTAGATGGAAAAGAGTATTTTGAGAGGCTGATGAATGAAGAGAATAAGAGAGAGAGAAGGTTGGATGATGTGGGGATAGTGAATCAGAAAGTGAAACAGATTAGCAAGGAGGAAATAAGGACTGCTATGAAGAGGATGAAGAACGGAAAGACTGTTGGCCCAGATGATATCCCAATGGAAGCATGGAGGTGCTTAGGAGAAATGGCAGTGGAATTTTTAACTAGATTGTTTAATGAAATTTTGGAAAGTCAGAGGATGCCTGAGGAGTTGAGAAAAAGTGTTTTGGTACCTATCTTTAAGAATAAGGGTGATGTGCAGAGCTGCAGTAACTACAGAGGGATAAAATTGATCAGTCACAGCTTGAAGTTATGGGAGAGAGCAGTAGAAGCTAGGTTAAGAAGGGAGGTGATGATTAGTGATCAGCAGTATGGTTTCATGCCAGGAAAGAGCACTGCAAATGCAATGTTTGCTCTGAGAGTGTTATAGGAAAAATACAGAGAAGGTCAGAAGGAGTTGCATTGTGTCTTTGTAGACTTGGAGAAAGCATATGACAGGGTGCCTAGAGAAGAGTTGTGGTATTGTATGAGGAAGTCGGGAGGGGCAGAGAAGTATCTAAGAGTGGTACAGGATATGTACGAGGGTAGTGTGACAGTGGTGAGGACTGCAGTGGGAGTGACAGATCCATTTATGGTGGAGGTGGGATTGCATCAAGGATCAGCTCTGAGTCCTTTTTTATTTGCATTGGTGATGGACAGGTTGACAGATGAGATCAGACAGGAGGCCCCGTGGACTATGATGTTTGCAGATGACATTGTGATCTGTAGTGAGAGTAGGAATCAGGTTGAGGAGACACTGGAATGGTGGAGATATGCTCTAGAGAGCAGAGGAATGAAGGTCAGCAGGGCTAAGACAGAATATATGTGTGTAAATGAAAGGGAGGGTAGAGGAATGGTGAGGATGCAGGGAGTAGAGTTGGTAAAGGTGGACAAGTTTAAGTACTTGTGATCAACAGTTCAGAGTAATGGTGAATGTGGAAGAGAGGTGAAGAAGAGAGTACAGGCAGGGTGGAATGGGTGGAGAAGAGTGTCAGGAGTGATTTCTGACAGACGGGTACCAGTAAGAGTGAAAGGGAAGGTCTACAAGAGGGTAGTGAGACCAGCTATGTTATATGGGTTGGAGACAGTGGCATTGACAAAAAGGCAGGAGTCAGAGCTGGATGTGGCAGAGTTAAAGATGTTAAGATTTGCACTCGGTGTGACTAGGATGGATAGGATTAGGAATCAGTATATTAGAGGGTCAGCTCATGTTGGACAGTTTGGAGAAAAAGCAAGAGATATGAGATTGCATTGGTGTGGACATGTGCTGAGGAGGGATGATGGGTATATTGGGAAAAAGATGCTAAGGCTGGAGCTGCCAGGTAAGAGGAAAAGAGGAAGTCCTAAGATAAGGTTTATGGACGTGGTGAGAGAGGACATGCAGGCGGTTGGTGTGACAGAGCAAGATGCAGAGGATAGGAAGAAATGGAAAGAGATGATCCGCTGTGGCGAACTCTAACGGGAAAAGCTGAAAGATGATGATGATGATGACATCAGGTTAGTTCAGTAAGTGGTATTTTTTTTTTTAGAGAATTACAATGAGGTAATTTTTTAGTCATTGGTTGGATATGTCCCAAGGGATGTAAAACTTTAGGAGGTGGTGACAGGCAACAAAGTTTGCAAAGTTAGGAAGAAAGTGTAGTAGAATTAGGTTGGAAGAGAGCAACAGCATTTCCATTTTGTAGAAAGGTGCGAGTGCAGTTTCTAAACAAGGAGCAACTGCTGGTGGTGCGGATGGGAAAAGGGAAAGAGTTCCAGAGGCATGCAAGAGAGAAGGACATGGAATGATTCCCAGCAGGTTGTGTTGGTTTATGCAATTTAATTAGGTTTTTGGAAATGGATCTTAGGAGTCTATCTGGTTTATGCATTTCAAAGGTATTTGCTAGGGAGGGGCAGAGAGATGGGTGTTAAATGAGTTTGTGTGCTTGGATGAGTATATGTGAGGAAGTTTGGTAATTCTAGCCAACTTAGTTGAGAGGCTCTATGACCTGCTGCAAATTTGGATATTTTGTTATAAAAAGATGAGAGTTTTTTTCTGAGTGAAGATTGTAAGCTGGTTAGGATAGATGCACCATATAAAAGGGATAGATAAGGTATGTATTAGCTAATGTAATCCTGGTGGTGGGAGAGATAAAGCAATTGTGGTGGTAAACATACCTAATTTTTTTATGTTTTTTTTTTATATTTGCTAGTAGATACTTATCAAATTTTAGTTGATTGTCAATGATAATTCCTAATAATTTTGTGTCAGAGACTAGTTCTAGAAGGGTATTACTATTGCTGTTAATTATGAAGGATTGTTTGTCTAGGGAAGAGGTTTTGGATGTATTGAATAACATAAGTTTTGTTTTGGTTGCATTAAGGGCTAGATGGTTGTTCAGCATCCACTGTTCACTGGAAGAGAAGGCAGTGTTAAGAGTTGTGATGGAAGGGGTGGAACAGACTATAGTAGAATCATCAGCATATTGAATGAGACTGGAGTTAGGAATGGCTTGGAAGAAATCATTTATGAACATGTTGAATAGTAGGGGGCCTAGAATAGAGCCTTGGGGGATGCCTGTGGATGTATTAATGAAGGGTTAGGTAGCATATTTCCATTTAACTGCTTGTTGCCTGTTTGTGAGATAGCTTGAGAACCACTGGGTAGAGGAAGGGGACAGGTTAAGTTTAGAGAGTTTGGTAAGAAGGAGGCTGTGGGAAAAAGTGTCAAATGACTTAGAGAGGTCGAAGAAAAGAGTGGATACAACGTGGCCAGAGTCACAGGCTTTGTTGATTGTTTCTAGGAAGGAGAGAAGGGCAGTGGAGGTACTATGACCTGGTCTAAAGCCATGTTGTGTGGGGGTAAGAAGCTGATTATTGATGAGGTAACAGCAACAATACATGAACATCTACAACATGCATTATGGGTAGTTGTGTTAAATGTGTGCATGGAATATACCTTAACCATAACATGACTGGTGTATTGGCAAGCCTGAAAAAAATATATACTCACCAGCTACAGGCTGCTGCCTTAGAGGTATACCAGAGGGACCTACATAAGTGTATGAGAGATGTGATGTCAGTAGCCACAGCTGTAGCATTGGTACAGGGTGGGTGCATCATTACAGTCCATCAACAGTACAAGCCCACAATACTACAGCTTATGCACATCTGTTTATTACTACTATGCAGCAGCAAACTATATATATGTCATCTCAGATATGCATGATCTACCTGTACAGATGCAGATGGATATGCAATAGTGGTCTACTGATGTGCTCTGTGGCCTTACTTGTATGCTCCTCTGCCAGTGTGTGGGTAGCACCCACCTCCACTATACTCTCTGCCAGTTGTTGTGTGTGCAGGTGAGCAAGGGCCCCGAGGCTGACAAGGTGCTCCTCAACACGTGTCAGGGGGGAGGGATGGCATGACCCCCCCTGTTGCGAGGTGATCCCCCCTGACTGCAGCAGCACGCCGACAGGCATTGCGAAGTAGGTTACTGCAATGATGCCGGACCTGCTCATAACTGTGGTTATGCAGGCCAACATCATTTACCCTGTGAACAAGATTGTTCCACAGGGTTGTCCGCTCCTGCTGCTCATGGGCTGTTCTGCTGAACAACACTTGGTAGTGCTGCACCATGTGTGTGATGATGACCTCATTTTTATTCACTGTATAAACAGGTAGCCTTTCATACAACATCTTGCCTGAAAGACATAAAGTTGGAAACAGGTCCAAGGAACTCATACAGCAAGGTTACCAAAGTTCTTAATACACAACTCTGACTCCCCCCCTCTATATCTGCAACAACAATATGATCACAAAACTCAATTGGTATGGCTGCAGAATACCTACCATTGGGACATATATCACATTGTACTGCATTTTGTGCTATGTGTTTGTAGCCATGTTCCCTGTGGGGACACTATCATTGCTGGCCTGTTATGGACAATGTCACCTACATGCCATTGTAAGGGCCACTATGGTTCCATCTATGTATGTGGTCTGTTTGCTATGTGATTGCTGCACATCCATTGCTTTATGTTATTGGGGATATATGTGCATGCTGTTGGACATGATCCGGGAATGTGTGGACTATTACTACCCACATATGTTTTATAACAGTGACACAATAGTATGTTTAGGGAACAGTTGTCAGCAGAACCACCTCTCCCACATCATCTGGCCATGTTACCAGGCCACATCACATCTGGGACCCACTCTGGGGCCTCCTCGCCTACTGGTCCTGCACTACCTTAAGGTGGAACCACCTCAGAGGAAGGTGTTACCCCCTATGGGAGCATACACAGACATGATCCTGTCACCCAAGGTCAGGTCCAGGGTCTGGTGCATAGGGAGCTCCACAGAGACTTTGGGGAATGTGCTACAGCACCTTGAGGCCCTCAGTACACACTCACAGGGTCCACATGCTCCTTATGCTCAACCTCCGGCCCAGGCACCTTCAAGGCCATGAAACTGATGTTGTGACTGGAAAAATGTGGGGGTCTTGTTCCAATTGTTTCCATATGGGGCTCATATGACTTCCACATCACAGACAATACTCCCCATCCAGGGTGTTTACCCACTACATGTGTCATATACTGCCCCTGTAGGCTCTCTTCTCTATCTACCAAACCAAACCACATCTACAAATATACCTGTTATCTTTCCCCAAATTCCCAATCCCACCTTTAGAGACAAAGGCAATGTGGTCCCAATGCAAACTGTCCATGCTGCACACACTTACTGCTGTGTATATATATATATATATATATATATATATATATATATATATATATATATATATATATATATAATATATATATCGATATGTGTGATGTTCTCTCCCACATAGCATGCAGCATTGTGATGCAAAACTAGGAGACATGTATTTATATACACGTGTGTGTTTGTATATATGTAGACATACACAGGTATATATGTGTATATATATATATATATATATATATATATATATATATATATATATATATATATATATATATATATATATATGTATGTGTGTGTGTGTGTGTGTGTGTGTGTGTGTGTGTTCATATATATATATATATATATATATATATATATATATATATATATATATATATATATATCATCATTCATCTCTTTCCATTTCTTCCTATCCTCTGCATCTTACTCTGTCACACCAACCGCCTGCATGTCCTCTCTCACCACGTCCATAAACCTTATCTTATGCCTTCCTCTTTTCCTCTTACCTGGCAGCTCCTGCCTTAGCATCTTTTTCCCAATATACCCATCATCCCTCCTCAGCACATGTCCAAACCAATGCAATCTCATCTCTCTTGCTCTTTCTCCAAACTGTCCAACATGAGCTGACCCTCTAATATACTGATTCCTAATCCTATCCATCCTAGTCACACCGAGTGCAAATCTTAACATCTTTAACTCTGCCACATCCAGCTCTGACTCCTGCCTTTTTGTCAATGCCACTGTTTCCAACCCATATAACATAGCTGGTCTCATTACCCTCTTGTAGACCTTCCCTTTCACTCTTACTGGTACCCGTCTGTCACAAATCACTCCTGACACTCTTCTCCACCCATTCCACCCTACCTGTACTCTCTTCTTCACCTCTCTTCCACATTCACCATTACTCTGAACTGTTGATCCCAAGTACTTAAACTAGTCCACCTTTACCAACTCTACTCCCTGCATCCTCACCATTCCTCTACCCTCCCTCTCATTTACACACATATATTCTGTCTTAGCCCTGCTGACCTTCATTCCTCTGCTCTCTAGAGCATATCTCCACCTCTCCAGCATCTCCTCAACCTGATTCCTACTCTCACTACAGATCACAATGTCATCTGCAAACATCATAGTCCACGGGGCCTCCTGTCTGATCACATCTGTCAACCTGTCCAACACCACTGCAAATAAGAAAGGACTCAAAGCTGATACTTGATATAATCCCACCTCCACATTAAATGGATCTGTCACTTCCACTGCAGTCCTCACCACTGTCACACTACCCTTGTACATATCCTGTACCACTCTTACCTACTTCTCTGCCACTCCCGACTTCCTCATACAATACCACAACACTTCTCTAGGCACAATGTCATATGCTTTCTCCAAGTCTACAAAGACACAATGCAACTCCTTCTGACCTTCTCTGTATTTCTCCTATAACACTCTCAGAGCAAACGTTGCATCTGAAGTGCTCTTTCCTGGCATGAAACCATACTGCTGATCACTAATCATCACCTCCCTTCTTAACCTAGCTTCTACTACTCTCTCCCATAACGTCAAGCTGTGACTGATCAATTTTTTCCCTCTGTAGTTACTGCAGATCTGCACATCACCCTTATTCTTAAAGATAGGTACCAAAACACTTTTTCTTCACTCCTCTGGCATCCTCTGACTTTCCAAAATTTCATTAAACAATCTAGTTAAAAATTCCACTGCCATTTCTCCTAAGCACCTCCATGCTTCCATTGGGATGTCATCTGGGCCAACAGCCTTTTCATTCTGCATCCTCTTCATAGCTGTCCTTACTTCCTCCTTGCTAATCTGTTTCACTTCCTGATTCACTATCCCCACATTATCCAACCTTCTCACTCTCTTTCTCTTCATTCATTAGCCTCTCAAAATACTCTTTCCATCTACTCAACACATTCTCCTCTCTTGTGAGTACCTTTCCCTCACTATCCTTTATCATCCTTACAAGCTGCACATCTTTCCCAGCTCTGTCCCTCTGTCTGGCCAATCAGTACAGGTCCTTTTCTCCCTCTTTAGTGTCCAATCTCTCATACAACTCTCCATACGCCTTATCCTTAGCTTTTGTTACCTCTCTCTTTGCCATGCACCTCATCTCCTCATACTCATGTCTACTTTCTTCATCTCTTTGAAAATCCCACTTCTTTGCCAGCCTCTTCCTCTGTATACTCTCCTGTACTTCCTCATTCCACCACCAGGTCACCTTGTCCTCCTTCCTCTGTCCAGATGTCACACCAAGCACCTTTCTAGCAGTCTCCCTTACTAGTTCTGCTGTAGTTACCCAGCTATTCAGTAACTCTCCACTGCCTCCCAGTGCCTGTCTTAACTCTTCCCTAAACTCCACTTCACAATCACCCTTTTCTAACTTCCACCATTTAATCCTTGGCACTGCTTTCACATTCCTCCTCCTCTTCTTGATAACCAACTTCATCCTACAGACCACCATTCTATGCTGCTTAACTACACTTTCCCCTGCCACCATTTTACAGTCTCCAATCTCCTTCAGACTGGCCTTCCTACATAGGATATAATCCACCTGTGTGCATCTTCCTCCACTCTTGTACATCACCCTATGCTCCTCCCTCTTCTTAAAATATGTATTCACCACAGCCATGTCTATCCTTTTTGCAAAATCCTCAATCATCTGACCTCCTGCATTCCTCTCCTTAACACCATACCTACCAATCACTTCCTCATCCCTTCTGTTCACTTCACCAACATGCCCATTAAAGTCCACTCTAAGCACTAGTCTCTCACCATTGGGTACACTCATCACAACTTCATCCAAATTACTCCAAAATTTCTCTTTCTCATCCATCACACACACCCAACTTGTGGAGCATATGCACTAACAACATTCATTACACCATCAGTTTCCAGCTTCATAAACATCACTCTGTCAGACACTCTCTTCACATCTAAAACACTCTTGGCATATTGTTCCTTTAGTATAACCCCTACCCCATTTCTCCTGCCATCCACACCATGATAGAACAATTTGAACCCATTTCCTAAACACCTGGCCTTACTTCCCTTCCATCTGGTCTCTTGCACGCACAATATATCAACCTTCCTTCTCTCCATCATATCAGATAGCTCTCTTCCTATACCAGTCATACTGCCAACATTCAAAGTTCCTACCCTCACTGCTACACTCCTAACCTTCCTCCTCTCTTCCTGCCTTCGGGCATGCCTTCGCCCTCCTCATCTCCTTCGACCAACAGTAGCCCAATTTCCACCAGCACCCTGTTGGCTGACAGTACTGGTGGCAGTCATTGTTAACCCAGGCCTCAACTGATCCGGTATGGAAATATGAAATTTTTGCGCCTTAAGTGTTGTGGCAGAATTTTTACGCCGGATTCCCTTCCTGACACAACCCTCCCCATTTATCCGGTTTTGGGACTGGCACAAAGAAATGCACTGGCTTGTGCATCCCCAGTGGCTGGGTTATTTATGTGTGTGTGTGTGTGTGTGTGTGTGTGTGTGTGTGTGTGTGTGTGTGTGTATATATATATATATATATATATATATATATATATATATATATATATATATATATATATATACATATAAATACATATAGGTGTCTGTATATCTGTAGACATATATATATATATATATATATATATATATATATATATATATATATATATATATATATATATATATATATATATATATACATATGGGGTGCATTCAGACATCAGGTCCACACTCTCTAACTCTCCTTCCTGCAGCGCTGCACTGTTCTGCCTTGATACAACACAGACAGGTGCCACATGTGGGCACAGTCTAACATTAGGGGGCTATATATAGGCACAGATTGCAGGTAAGCCTATTACACACCTATCACATTTATGCATTCTACATTACATGTTAACTTGAGTGTCTTGCAAGTGGTGGGCTATGGAACCCATGTGTCCATCATAATGTCATTACTTCCACCACCAGCTATTGGCCACACTACTATACATGTTTTCCATTGCACAACACACACTATGATTTCTTACATCTTTTCAGTCAGTGCTGATCTGCACAGTTGATGGGTATGGCCCACCACCCACATAGACGGACACTATTGTCCATAGCAGTTCTGCAGCTGGACATCATTACAACATCAACACTTGATAGCTCATATAAATCATTCCACATCATGTATCCCATTATTAAGGACCAATTACTACATTTGATTACATTGCATATATACTTCACATACCTGTTGTCGAAATGATGTCTGTTCTGCATAGTTTGCTGGATGTATTATGTGTCTTTTTTTTCTTTTTTTTTTTTTTTGCTTTGGCTCTGGCTTAGCCTTTGGCTTTCAATCTCTCTCTCTCTCTCTATCTTGGTCTCTCTACAGTAAATGGATTGAACTGCTTTGAATAGATTGCAGTCTGGATGTTGTAGGAGATGCACATGATCAGGTGATGGCCTCTCCACCAATCAGTGTCCTCCACTTGCTACTTGCATGCAGGATGCTGTGTAGTACTTCCAATTGCCACTGTCATGGTAACCCACTACTAGTAATCCCTACATCATGTGGGTGTGGTCCCTTTACCTTTCCTGTATGGTGGACATCCTTCATGTGTGTGGGCAGCAGTGTTACAGACAGCAGGTAGCAATACCTCTTACAAGAGGACTTGCAGACTCAGGCCAGCTACAAATTTGTACAAGGTTCCAGAACTACAGACAGAGTGTGAGTAGTGTTGTTATATGCATTGCATAGCACCAGTGTTATAGGGTTTGAGTGTACATACTAGTTTAACATGGAATGCAGTCTGTCTTCATAGCTTTCAAATGTGGGCCTATCCACATGATGGCCAGAGGTGTGCCTGTTATGTTTTGTCTGTCCACCACACAGGTCTTGTGTCAGATATATCACTGGCAGTGTGTGTGTTGAGTGCTATCAGTACATGGCTACATGCATTTGTGTTTCTGACTTCATATTCCTGACAAAGGGTATGTTAAAGACTATCCTGTAACACCAGCAACTTACTCAGTGTATGAAAACAGTATTTCACATATGGGCCTGTATTCCGGCATCTGTCCTCCACCTACATGCCAGGCTTTGTCCATATGACATACAGTAAGATGTTGTTATGTAGTGGCCTGTGATTATGTTGTGCTGCCATTCCTGCCGTCATTCCAGTGCTGTTGTGGCCCCCATACATATTGTGGGGTAGGGTCCATTTATATGTAGGCTTCAGCTGCCCGAAACATGTGTGCCCTTCTGCAGTTCAGAGGTCAGTGTATGTAACAGTGGTATATGCCCCTGTAAGTGAGTCTACTGGGGGTATGCACCATAAATAACCTAGGCTGTTACAACATGTGAGAGATGTAAGTAGTAAGCCACCTTAAGGTATATGGCTGTACATTACCAAACATTTCACCATGGGAACATTGCTGGGCTACTGCTTACTGCCATACAGACTGTTCTGTTTGTCAGTGCGATTGTGATGTTTTCAGTTATGCATTGTTATGTAACAGATACATCCCATTGTGTCAGCGTAAGTCTTTTTCCCCTAGGAATTGAGTAGAGTGCAGTTAGAGGCTGCTGGACTATACATCTGCATTACTTATTGTTGATTGATTGTTATCCTGTATTCCAGTCTGTCTTTACTGTTGTACTACTTAAAGGCCTTGGCCTGGACAGCGAAATATGTTATACTTTCAGATTACTGTATAAACTGATCTGCTTGACAGTTGCATTAATCAGTTAGTATGTATTTCAAAGTCTAAACAGCTATATGACGTGGCATATACAACTGTAATAGTACACAAATAAAATTTTCTTATGTATGCAAACCTGTGTGTGGTGTCGTATCCTTTGACTTCTCTGTGGGTCTATGTTTCAGGCAACAATTGCTTTTTGTATGGGTGATTCATACACTGTCCATTTGATAAGGTGGCAACTGTAAGAATACTGGCTGTTCAGTATGCTGTGCACTCTCTAAATATGTATCCTCCGATACATATCTCTGTGTGTGTATGTGTAGTTAAGTATATATATATATATATATATATATATATATATATATATATATATGTGTGTGTGTGTGTGAGTGTGTGTGTGTGTGTGTGTGTGTGTGTGTGTATCTGCATGTATGTGTGTGTGTGAGTGTGTGTGTGTGTGTGTGTGTGTGTGTGTGTGTGTGTGTGTGTGTGTGTGTGTGTGTGTGTGTGTGTGTGTGTGTGTGTGTGTGTATGTATCTTTGGAATGTTTATTGCTTCCACATTGTAATTTCCCTATGGTAGCCAGCCTGCACTGCATGATGTTATTGATACCATCCTGACATTATACAGGTGGTATGAATTACTGTTAACGTATTTTGCCCATGTTGTGTAGGGTCCTGTGTATGGGACTTGCAACAGTTGGTGTTGTATTACTGGGCAGATCTGTTTCACTGTGGGGGAGGGGGTGATATCAATACTAAAAAGATGTATTTAGCTTGTGCATCCTCACCCCCAGTAATGGTGCCTTTGGTCATATATGTATTTGTTATGTTCTCTTTTATATCTATAGATATACATCTGTATACACAAACACACACACACACACACACACACACACACACACACATATATATATATATATATATATATATATATATATATATATATATATATATATATATATATATATATATATATATATATATATATATATATATATATATATATATATATATAGACAGAGAGAGAGAGAGACATATATCTGTAGACATATTCATATGTATATATACATATATATATATATATATATATATATATATATATATATATATATATATAAAAACATATATACACACACACATGCATGCACACACACACCCACACACACACACACACACACACATACATCTACATGTATAAATACATTTCCTATATTGTTGAATGACTGTGCTGGATGATATGTTTCTGAAAATATCAGGGTTATGTATATCTGAATGTGTATCTGCTATGGCTTAGTGGTAAAGTACTTTGGCTGTGATGTGCAGGGTCCTGGGTTCGAGCCTTTCAGAGGCTGTTTATTTTGTTGCTGGGCAGAACAAGGGCCATTGGATACAGAGTGGTTAATGCACTTTTAAGCAGTTGTAAGTGGGTTTGCATGGAGGTAAGCACTGCTAACTTCCTGTTACAGTTTCATTTACTGATTTAGCTTTTCAATTGCTTAACTTGTGTAGGCATTGCTTATCCTTGTGCAAACAAGGTTAACCTCACTTACTACTGCTTAAAAGTGCTTACTCCCACTTACCCCAATGCTAATTTCTTTAAAAGAGATGAAAAAGGGTTGATAGGAAAGTGGTGAAAAAGGGGCACAAAGAGGGAAAGACAGTAGGAAAAATAGCTAGGGATGTGCAGGATGGATGTAGGGAATATCCATAGCTACCCATTTCTTCTACAGCATCAGCTGTGCATATACACTGATTTGGAGATAAATGTGGATACTCATACCCCTGAGAGAGGGGTGAGGACAACAATAGTATGTTGTGAAGCCAATTAGAACAGATTACAGGTGTTCAGTGGACACGTGCTAAATGAACAGCTATGTATGGGGCGAGATATTTTTTTTGGGAACAGATTGCTCCTTTTTTTTTCAGGTGAGAGTGGGATGTTGGGAAGGGATAGTAGGTATATTTGGGGAGGCAGGTTGGGTAGAATAACAGCAAAGACAGCATACAGGGGCGGTATATGACACGTGGGGGTAAACACCTTGGATGGGGAGGGGTGTTTGGAAGTTGGAAGCCCATGAGCCTCCTAGTGGAAAGAGTGGGACTGAGGTCCCCACCCATGGGCAGTCACCACTGCACCTTCACATCCCTGAAGGTGGCTGTGCTGGGGGCTGAGTAGGAGGGCCAGGCTGACCCTCTAGTTGTGCCACATGGCCCTCAAGCTGGTGTAGCAGATCTCCAAATTCCCTGTGGAGCTCGCTACACACCACGCCTTGGACCTGGCGATGGGTGACAGTGTCCTGTCTGTGCCCACTCCCAGGGGGTGAGCCACATCCCCTGAGGCAGTTCCACCTGAAGATTGTGCAGGACCAGAGGATGAGGAGGTCCCAGGGTGGGCTTCAGATGTGCTGGTGTCCATTGTCATGGCCAGATGAGGTGGGACAGGTGGGTCCGCTGGGACCGGCCTTCCCAAACATGCTATGGTGTTTCAGTTTTACAACATATGTGGGTTAGTAATAGTCAACACATTCCAGGATTAGGTATAAAAGCATGCATAGGTATTCCTATTAACTTGAAACCCAAGTTGTGGAACAGTTGCATAGCAAACAGAACACATGCATATATGGAACCACAGTGGCCATTACAACAGCATGCAGGTACATTGATGGCAGCATGCCACCAATGTGGGAGTATTTCAACATGGCACATGCACAGAAACAAATTTAAATATTTATCAAACAATAGGACATATGCCCCAGCAGTAGATTTAATGGAGCACATACCGATTGAGTTGTGTATTTAGTTTATTGTTGCAGATATGATGGGGGGAGAGAAAGATCTCAATTAACAACTAGTATATTCCTGTAGTTCTCATTACTTTCCTAATCAGTGCTGTGATCTGTACTTTACAGGTATTATTACACTACCCTATGGCCTTAGTTTGAACAGTGGTATGGATGTAAACAACTATATACATGAACTGAGTTTTACCTGCAGTATACACCTCTTACCTGGTATACCTGTGGAGGTATTGTTTGTTAACACTACCTACCTGTTTCTACTCATATTCCTAGATTCCAGGTTGATGTTATACATATACCTGTCCATCTCTTATTGCACACACTCTGGGCATGTCTTGACCACATGCAGGTGAAACCGGGACATATTTTGACTATTGGCTTCATAAGCCTTTGGTGAGTTGTACAATGACAGATTTGTTTTCATTGACATTTTCCAAATATGTACAGGCCTGACAGTCAGTTATATGACATTATATGCTGCCTAGATGTCAGGGATTAGCACGCTGATATGCCTGGGGCACAGGGTAATAGCCAGCAGATATGGGCCAATTAACTGGACATTCTCGACAATTCTGTACACTTGTGGGGTATGATTCTGCATACAGTTTACTACCACTCCCAGGATTCGAACCATGTCTGTGTCTGCTAAAAATAAAACAGTGTCCATCACAGTTGAGTGTGCTATATAGATATTGCTGTGTATCTCTTCTCTGATTTCTGTCTATAAGTCTCCCATGGTTTTACAATCTGATCTTATAATTACAACACTCTTATACAGGGTTTCCTAGACAGTTTTATTATGTAGCACAGTGAGGATGACAGTGATGAGTAATACCTTATTATTTAGAGCAACTGCAGCAGTAACAATGCCATACAATACCAGAGTAAACAGTACCAGTCCAGGAGTTCAATCTTTTATTTCTAGACACAGTTTTCATATCTGATAGACCTGTGGGGGCAATATTTGTTAGCACTACCTGAATGTTGCCACGCATATTACCAGATTCCACATTAGTATTATGCATGTACATCTCACTCTGTTGCTGCACGCACTCTGGTCACAGCTTCACAACATGGGAGTGGAGATGGGACATACTTGGCTTATTACTCTCATAACATTTTGGGGAGTTGCTAGAGTGACAGGTTTGTTCTTATAGAAGTCTGGCAATCAGTTGTATGTCATTATTTGCTGCCTAAACATCTGGGATCATCCCACTGATTTGCCAGGGAGACAGGCAGTGGATATGGGCCAATTAACTGGACATTCTGGATATATCTGTACAGTTGTGGGGTATGATTCTGCATACAGCTTACGACCACTCCCAGGATTCGAAACATGGCTGTGTGTGCTAAGAATACAATGGTTCATGTCTCCGTTGAGTGTGCTATTTGGATTATGTTGTCGATCTTTTCACTGTTTTCTGTCTAAGTCTCTCTCAGTTGTACAGTATGACCTCTTGTGATTACAACAGTCATATACAGACATTCCTATACATTTTATTTATGCAGCACACTGTGGGTAACAGTGCTTAATACAACAGTACTATTAAGAGATTGTAACTCTACATTACCATATGATACCAGAGTAAACACATGCAGTTTAGCAGTCAAACCTTTATTGTCAGGCGGTTAACCTTTTATTTACATGCAACCTATATGAGACTCTTCCTGCCATAATCTCTGGTGTATTCAGTACATGCCTTAAACGATACAGGTTTTATACTGGCAATTAACTTACTACTACTTTTAGATTTATTTCTTATTACAGTACATGCAAGAGTATTACTAACCTGCCTCACAACGCAACCTCTGCAATCTACAGGCATGGACTTCTTGGTTCGCAGACTGCTTATCTTCCACTGTCAAAGACATAAAAGGACTATTTAGCCATACCAATCCATAATATACATGAGCTGGCAATTATTAAACAGGTAGTGGACTGATACACATGGCTGGGACATCCCCGTCCTCCTAGCCTCTCGGATCCACTGATCCAAGAGATCCCTCTTTCTCCACTTCAGGTCAGCATAGTGATGCCTGACCTGCTCAACAGTTCGAGGTATGCCAGTGGCACCATTGAGGTAATGGGCAAAATGGTCCCAGGCTTCCACTTTATATTGGGAACCCTAAGGATGGCCCTGCAGCAGTCTCTGGTCATGGTCTTTAACAAGGACTCCTGCCTTGACTTTGGACGCATGGATGCCGCAGTGCTTCACCTGAAAGTGCACTCCCTCTCCCATACCAGTCATAGCGTCTACAGGAGGATGCTGCAACCAATTATGAGATGTATTCCTACCTGTCTGGTTTAAATAGGGTTGATTTCCCACACTTTGCTGTGATTGGATGGTTTTGAAAATGCTAAGCTATGGGCAAACCTACTTAGCTAAGGTTGGCATTGCTTAAAGGGCTATACCAATGGACAAACAGATTTAGCTGGCCTACACATTGCTTACACCTAATAAGCAGGGCTGTGTAAAGCTTAGCATTGCTTACATTCTAATTTGCATACTATTTGCTGTTTGGCATTGATTTATTATTCATTACATGTGATATATGTGTGTTTGGTATCCATGATTCATGTGTACATACACTGTATGGGGTCCTTGTGTTTATTAGGGGATTTCACCACTTTATCACAATGACACCTCACATCTGGACATAATGCATTACTCCAGTTCACATATTTATGTTATATAGTAGGTTATACAACATTAAACTGTATATACATTCCTTTCAAATGTTAAGTGTAATATTCCTATAGTGTGGATCAGTTTGGTGAAACCTCAAGCTTACGTAGTGTTATGGTGGCTTAGGGGTTAACTACTGTGCCTATAGTGTACAGGGTCCTGGGTTCAAGACCTGCAAGGGCTGTTTATTTTGTTTCCGGCCAGAACAGTGGCTGTAGCATAAAGAGTGATTAAGGCACTTTTAAGCAATTGTAAGCAGGTTTGTGCGGGTTTGCCTGAAGGTAAGCAATGCTAACTTCAGATTAAATATGCTTACAGAGAGTTAGTTTTAATATTGCTTAACCTGTGTGCGCATTGCTTACCTCCATGCAAATGGGATTAAACCCACTTACTATTGCTTAAATATGCTTACTCCTGCTTACTACTGCTTAATAGTGCTTACTCCCGCTTACCCCCGCATTAATTTCGTCAGAAATGTAAAATGGTTCTTGGGAAGGTGGTGGATTTGGACACTCTATGGATTTATCCTTCATTGCACATTATACCTTTGATTTGTATCCCTGATTCATATGTGCATATACTGTATGGGGCACTTGTGTTTATTTATGGATTTTACAACTTTATGACAATGACACCTCACATCTGCATTTAATGCAGTACTCCAGTTTACAAATATATGTTATTTAGTAGGTTATGCAGCAAAAAATATTGTTCCTAAAGTGATTTGACATGGAAAATGGAATGTACTGGAGTGAGACTTGAACTGTGAATAACTGCTCGTAAGGCGAATGCTCTGCCGACTACACTATTGCAGTACTGCTTTATTTGCATATATCTTGATATTTATCCTCTTGTGCCATTTAAGCTGCAGTATACATAGCTAAACAATGGGCAAACCCGTGCACCTATGGTTAAATTTTATCTGTTTGATAAAATAAATTAACTTGTTTATATTATTATATTTTAACTATTGCTCTTATACACTACGGGGGGATGTTGCTGGGGGTATGCAACCACCTATGATAGGTTTTGCTTATTCTTATTGCTAAACTGCTGTTCTTGATTGCAGGGGCATGTATATTCTGAGAGCTCTGCTCTCAGACACGCCCCCTGCACTCATACATGCTCTGTGTCCATTTACGAGCTTAGGCAGTGTGCATTCATTAATATGCATGGCAGGTTGCCATGCTGCTCCTAGACGGTCACTTCCATGCAAGACTAAGCTAGTCCTGCACAGAAGGTTAGTGAATCTGGGGGAATATAAATGCTGCAGCAACTTTTGTTCAGTAACACATAAATTGTACAAAATCAGAAATATTACTACATGCAACATACCGTTTTTCTGGGGTGGGTGGGCTTACATGCTTGTAGGATGCCTACATTATTTTTGACTTCCTTATGTCTTCTCTGTCATCAAGAATAGCTATCCATTCTGATGTCACTTAGTACATGTCTGACCTACTTGAAGGGCTAATAATATTGTACTGTTGTAGCATACACTTTTAGAGTCTGCAGAGTTGGATCATGGACAAATGGGGCCCTATGCAAGGTAATGATTCAGGCCCCCACCAACATCACCAATATCTTATTATTTGGCTGTCTTCCCCAAACTCCATAAACACTGTTCAGAACTGTGGGTCAATGTAATATTTTCTTTTTACTACTAACACAGAGATTTGTACTTCACTTAAAACTTCATTAATTCAAAATTTACAGAAAAAAAACTCTGGCAACTATAATCTAAACAAAATATTCTCATGTTGAAACATACTTAAGAGAAACAGTAAATTTCTCTTCCCTTGTAACTTACTTTTAGTGAAAATGCATCTGGCAAAATATTAAACTACAACAGACATGCTGAAATTCATACTCACATAGCATATAGTGAAGTACTAATTAGATTTTATGTAAAGATTTAGAAGTTCAAAAGACAACACATTTGCTAACAGCTTGGGACAACCAACTGGACACAAGTGTCCTTTTTCAGATGAAGCCTAGAAGTGCTACATGGTAAAGTAACTTTGTAGAGTCACATGGAAAATAAATGAAGTTTAATGAATTTAAACTATGTACTACATGAAGTAGCTGTTTAACAGTTCATAGACTTACTTTTCAGCACTACATGTGCTAGACAAACTGTTGCAGACCAAGCACAGTGCATTTCACACCTGTGTGCCTGGGGGGAAAAAAAGCTAAATTAAAAAAATGGATTCATAGTTAAAATATTAACATTAAACTTATAGACTTTATGCTGCCCAGTTTATTCACAGCTAAATAATAAACACACTGTCAAAATTCAGCTGAACAAGGAAGTCAAGGATCACATCCAAAGAACTTGGCTTCTCCAGTTTACTACAGTTCATTTTCTTCCTTTATATCATAATTGCTTTGGAGCATATGTAGCTACTAGACTTGTAGTTCAGGGGACCATTGAGGAACCTAGCCCCAGTTTCTATTTACCCCAAAGCACTCTCTCGTTAAATGACTCGCTTAAGGGCAGGGCATACATATGCACCAAAAAGAGAGATATTCTGCAAAACTGGAGACAGATAAGAGTCGACTACTTGAAATCATTAAAAAAATTAACTGGACAACAGGTTTTGTTTTGCATCAACGTGTATTTGGTGAATCATAAATCTATGAAACTCTAATGACTGGCATTGATTGACTGAAGTACTCAGTGATTTACCACACAACAACAAAGTTTTAGTGGAGGTTTGGCAATAGCATTTGGTGTGAAGGAGTAAGAATTTTACCTCTAATACCTAAGGTACAGGGTTTGACTCTAAGGATGTTTCTCAACTGGATAGTGTCCTCTTAAAAAGTTAACAGAGCAACAGGTTTTGCATTGAGTGGCCATGGTGGTGCAGAGGTTAGCGTTGCCACCTCACAGCAAGAGGTTCTCTGGTTCGATCCGTGGCTGGGGTGCCTTCTATGCAGAGTCTGCATGTCCTCCCTGTGGTCGTGTGGGTTTCCTCTGGGTGCTCTGGTTTCCTCCCACATCCCAAAGACATGCTGCAGGTGGACTGGACACTCTAAATTGCCCCTAGGCATGAGTGTGTGCCTTCTGTGGAAGATTGGGTGCTGGGCTGGCAACTTGTCACAGTAGAACTCCACTGCCAATCATGAGTGGACAGGTGATCCGCTGTGGAGACCACTAACTAGGGAAAGAAGAAGAAGTAGAAGCAACAGGTTTTGCATTAGCATCTATTTTCTGAAGCACAAAAATCTATGAAAATTCTGATTGTAATATTTAGTGATTTACCAAAAAAAAAAAAAAACTAGTGGACCTCCTGCAGTAGTAGTTGGTGTAGAGGACTAAGGGTCTTATCTCAGATGCTTAAGGTACAGGGTATGATTCTGAGTAACTTACTTAATTATTCAGCTCTCTCTAACTAGGGCATTACACACATAAGCACTCATACACACACCTGCTTGTGAGAGCTCTTTTGTTGTGCACACACATTGTACCTATGTGGTGGAATGCTTCAGTAAAAAGACATCTCTGTTTCAACACAGGTCAGACTCTATTGCAAAAAACAATTCCCCTTTGCCTTGAAACCCACTCCAATCTCTCTATGTCTTGCATGCATGCAGCTCTCTTCCATTGGCTCAAATGAGAGCCAGAGTAGAGCTGTTGCTCACTGAGCAGCAGTGTTCTTTTTAAGTAAATAGAAGTTGTGATGTTTGGCCCTTTTATAAAATTATTTAATTAATGTTATGTGGTCAGGGCTCCCAGCCAGCACTGGACCTTTAGCAGCTGCTTAGGTTGTCTTGTGCTGGATCTGGCCCTGAGCAATGGTGTGTGAAAACTGAGGCATGTGTTGCAAATTTTTCAATTTTATTAAAATATATCTCGGGTATTAGTCTTTATGGAAGGTTCTAGGCTGATGAGAATTGGGGCTCCATAAAGCAGAGATGGTATGGGTAGAGTGCCAGCAAGGGTTGGTGTAGTGGCTGAGTTTAGGAAGTGTTTTGCCTATAAAGCATTCTGAGCTTTTAGTGTGTTTTTTTGATATTATTGTAAATATGAAGATTAAATTTGAGTTTATCATCTGTTATCACTCCTAGTAATTTTGTATGGAGGACAACTTGAATTTATGCATTATTAAAGGAAAATATTTTAAATTGGGTAGTATTTTGACTGTGTCTTTTGGGGTTGAAGAGGAGTAGTCGGTTTTATTAGGATTTACCATAAATTTGACATCAGTGAGCCAAGTCTCAGTGGAGAAGAATGCATCTTGCATTATATGTTGGAGATGTGACAGGTTATTAGATGTGCATATAGGTGCGAAGTCATCTGCATATTGGATTAGTGAGGCATGGCAAGAGGCATTGCACATGTTATTGATGAAAACATTGAAAAGGAAGACCCGGGAATGGAACCCCCGGGGGATACCTGTTAAGATTGGATAGATATGGAGAAAGTGACAGCCTTGCTATTTTACACTTTGTTCTCTATTAGATAGGTAGCTATTGAACCTATTGATAGTGGGGGTGATAGTTTAAGGGATGATAGTTGTTGATGGAATTTAGAGTGAGAGACTGTATCAATGGCTTTAGAGAGGTCAGTGAGTAAAGAAGAGACAAGATTGCCTTAGTCCCTTGCTTTATTTACAGTGTCCATGAAGGAAGAAGTGTGGAGGTTGTGCTGTATATGTGTTAGAAGCCATGCTGATTAGGAGAAAGGAGTTCGTTGTGAAGGAGATATTGCAGAAGTTGTTTGGTTTAGAAAGAGGGGACAGTATTGCAATGGACTGGAAATTTGATACTTTGTTTTATTTACCCACTTTATGAAGGGGAATGCTAGGGGATATTTTGCAGATAGAGGGAACATGTTTTTTCCATATAGACCTATTGATGAGTATGCTTATTTGGTAAGCTATAGTGTCAGCAGTTAGCCTTAGGTATTATAGTGGTAGGTTGTCAGTAGATATGGAGTATGGTTTTGGTTTAAGTAGTACTTTTTATGTTGGTGGGTATTGGAGTTAGAGTAATGGATGGGTGATTACTACTCTTAGATTGGTTAAGAACTATATGTAGTGGAGAATAGGAGGTGTTATGGAACATATGGGTATTTGAAGCAAAGGGTTGTTAGGGATAGGTGTGCTTTTGGTTAAGGAGGCAATTCTTTCAATGAACTAAGTATTGAAATCTGTTGCAGTTTGCAGAGGGTTATTAGGAGAGGGGCTGGTTTCTTTCATTGTACCTGGGCTCAGCAGAAAATGAATAGAAGACCACAATGTTTTCAGATTATATTTGTGTTTTGTTTGGAGGTATGTAAGGTATTGTTTCTTGTCATTGTTGACAGATTTTTTTTTACCTGGTTACAGAATTACTTAAGGATCTGAAGGTTATTAGTTGCTTTATTTTGCAAGTTTTTCATTTTCTGCATAAGGTTCTTAGTCTATCCTGAAAGCCAATAGGATTAGATAGCTTTTATTATTCTATTACAGAGAAGAGCAAAGATATATAGAGTATTTAGGAATAAGGTCTTGAAATGTTTAATGCCATCATTTAAATGGGAGGTTTTCCCTTTTTAAATTTCTCCAAGTCTTTTGGGTTTCCAATACTATGACATGTAAGGACCTCATTCCTAAGTCAAGGTATGATTAACGTTAATGCGATTAGTATTGTTTCAATGTTTAATGTTAGCTAAAATCACTCTTTGCAGAACCCACAATGTCCCCAGAACTGACTTCTTTTGCAATTCATACAGAGTTACATGTATTGGTAGCATATCTAAATACAGCTTTAAATTCTTTTTTAAGAGACCAATTGCTCTTACTACTATTGGAACTGTCTGTGTATCTTTCTTCCACATTACTCCTATTTCTACATGCAAATCGTGATACTTTATGACTTTGTGTCTCTTTGTATATGAGACACTATAATTGCTAGGTGTAGCAAATTCAATAATCAATGCTATTTATGTCCTTCTTTCTTTGTCTACTATACCTGGTTTTCTTGCATCTATGTTTTGAATAGTTGGCATTGGGTGATCCCATATGATGTACACTTCATCATTCTCTATATTGCTTTAAAGTTCATGTTTCCAATACTTTTTAGCTATTTCTATATTGCAGTGTTTGCACAGTCCACAATGCAATAATCTTGCCACATTATTGTGTCTTTCAGTGTATAGGGCCACTGCCATGATAATATCATACCCAGCAATAAGGTATTTGAGAGTTTCCAATTCTTTTTTTACAAGACCTTCATTTGCCTATTTTTCCCTCATGTTCAATAGATTGTGTATACCAACGTGTATGTAGTCCACTATCCTGTGCTGCCATTATTAACCTTTCATCCTTTGCTTTCAACTTGCCTCTCCTTAACCATTCTTATGTGAAGTCTCAGTCACCATGAGGTTGTTCTAAGAGATCTCTATATTTGGACCATATTAATGGCTCTTTCAGCATTTCTTTCCTTTTCATCTGATCCTTCTCTTTATATTCTTTCTTTTGTTTTTGGAACATTCAGTTGCTGTCTGAATTTTATCTACTTCTCGTATGATTTTTATTCCTGCTTGCTACCTGGCTGCTCTGCTAAACCAAGCAGAGAGGTCACCTTACACTTCATCCCATCATGTTCTAAAACTTTGACTATGTTTGGATCTGACAAGATCAGCAGATATGCAGGCAGTCCAAGACTTGCAGACAATACATGTAATCAATTTTGAGGAGGCCCTTACCTTCTTCAGAGTGTCGAATATATAATGTTGTTATACACAAATGTTTCTATTTCATTTCATAAGTGTGAAGCAAAGGTTTTTAGTATAGGCCAGTTGATGGCTTTTGAAGTGTTGATAATCATTTGGTTGAATTTTTTACAGACTGCACTTAGTTTCATATTGATGTGATTTGGCCAGGTGGGTCATATTTCTAAAGTCATGTACTGGGAGATGATCACATACAACTTAACTACACAAATAACCGCATACACACAGACTTTCATAAAGTCCACATTCATGTCCAGTTTAAAAATTCAGCATGTATTATCTAAAAAGAAGTCACTTATCATCTCCAATGCCCTTGGCACTCTTTGGACATGCTAAGGTGCCTGCCTTTCTTCATAATGTAATCTGTCTCTTTTTCACCAAACTTACTGAGAGACATAAAACTGGTTAACTCCTGTGATCCACTTCCTTCTCGAATGGGTAATCCTTCTCCTGACTTAATGGGGCATTCATGCTGTGAAGTTCATTTCTCTATGTACATGTGGTACTTCATTGATGATTTTGTTATTGTAATTGTTATTATCTACCTTAGTTTTTGAAGCTGTAATGGAAGGGAGTATGCCTTTTTGTGAAGGTACACATTCTGTTCTCTCTTTAGCTTATGTTCTTTTTCTTCACTTACTGTTTCTCAATATTGCTGCTCTTTAGATAAGACTTTAAACTGTCCATTTTATGGGTGGAAACCAATAAGTCATTAGTGATTGTTTATTTCAAATATTTAATCTCCTTATTCAGCCCTTTCTTTACCCTTGCATTGTCTTTTTTATCATAACCTCACAGCCCATTCTATGGAACAGGTGAGGCAGTTTGTGAACACTTAGCAATATCCATCACAGTTTATTCAGAAATGTTTACATCTGCAAGCCCTTAGCAGTGTATTTATTTTAATGCTCTCCTCAGAGTACACTCTGATACTTCATATCTCTCTCTTTTCCAAATAATCAACCTATTGTAATATTGTAATACAATATAATACATTAGTGGGATACTGCCCTTTTCTGAGTTAAATTGTTAATTTGAACCATTCATCCATAAAAGGTAGATGTTATTAAAAAAATCTGAAGTAGTTAATAGTGAACCAGAGCATTCTCCATCCTCTAATACTTGTTTAATTTACTGACTGATGTCATTCATAGTACCAGAATGTTCCACATTCCCACCCTGCACATTATTATTCCTGCTGTGAATCATTATCTCATCCACTAGTTCTGCTAACAAACTAGCAAAGTAAGTTTTGTGGTAGCAGGAGGTGTTGGTTTTAACTTTCCAACTTCTGATCAAATCACCATACTGCAAGCAGTTGTTTTGTCATTCAGACAGTCTAACATCCATATTGGTGACTGTCTGAAATAAAAAAACAAAGAACACTGATATATGAATGAGAGGACATAAGGCTGCACCATTCAATGCCAACAGCATTACAAATGAAGTGTGGAAATACATCGGGGGTTTGCCAGCTGCTTTTTAGCATATTGTTACTGAACATTGCCTGAGAATGCCTGCAATGCAAGTTCAAACCTGTCTGCAAGAGACTTTTTATGTGATTTTGTGGGGTCCCTTCTCCTTCCAGTTCAATATTATTATCATAACTTATTTATTTAATTAAAGCATGTGGTCAGCATTTTTAGAGTATGGTTTTGGAGGTATCATGCTGCTCTTTGAGGTGTTCTGCCATTGTTAGGTATCTCCACTTTCCATTCTTCTAAGTCAAAATGCAAAACTATGCATACCTTTCTTCAGCCAATCAAGCATGGCTGACTGTGCAGCCTTATGTTTTCCCATTTATACAACAATATTCTCTTTTCTTTATTTTTGTGCAGCCTTATGTTTTCCCATTTATGCAACAATGTTCTCTTTTTTATATTTCAGACAGTTCAATGCTGTCCACATGACAACATGCTGCCTGACATAAAATGATTTGATCAGAATCGAGGATGCTGTTAGTTCTACTACCTTCATGGAAGAAGTAAACATAACCTGAGAATACCTATTCAGTGTATGCTTGTTCCAACACAAATAAAAAAACAAGTTTAAAATGAAACTACAGTAAACTCCAAGTTAAACAAGATTCTTAAAAAAAAAAACTCAAAAATGTCAACAAGCAGCCTTTGGTCCTCAGACATGCACATGCACTGTTAAACTTCTGTTCCTCAGACATGCACATGCAGATGCACTCTTAAACTTTGGCCGTCAGACATGCACATGCACTGCTAAACTTTGGTCCTCAGACATGCACATGCACGTATAAACTTCTGTTCCTCAGCCATACACATGCACTGTTAAACTTCTGGTCCTCAGACATGCACATAAACTGTTAAACTTCTGTTCCACAGACATGCACATGCACTGCTAATCTTCTGGTCCTCAGACATGCGCATGCACTGCCAAACTTCTGGTCCCCATACATGCACATGCACTGCTAATCTTCTGGTCCACAGACATGCGCATGCACTGCTAACCTTCTGGTCCTCAGACATGCACATGCACTGTTAAACCTCTGGTCCTGAGACATGCACATGCACTGTTAAACGTCTGTTCCTCAGACATGCACATGCACTATTAAACTTCTGGTCCTTAGACATGCACACACACTGTTAAATTTCTGTTCCAAAGACATGCACATGCACTGGTAAACTTCTGGTGCTCAGACATGCACATGCACTGTTAAACATCTGGTCCTCAGATATGCACATGCACTGTTAAACTTCTGTTCCTAAGACATGCACATGCGCTGTTAAACTTCTGGTCCTCAGAGATGCACATACATTGTTAAACTTCTGTTCCTCAGACATGTATATGAACTGTTTCTAAGACATGCACATGTGCTGTTAAACTTCTGGTCCTCAGAGATGCACATACATTGTTAAACTTCTGTTCCTCGGACATGTATATGAAGTGCTAATCTTCTGGTCCTCAGACATGGGCATGCACTGCTAAATTTCTGGTCTTCAGGCATGCACATGCACTGTTAAACTTTTGTTCCTCAGACATGCATATGCACTTTTAAACTTCTGGTCCACAGACATGCACATGCACTGCTAAACTTTTGGTCGCCAGACATGCACATGCACTGTTAAACTTCTGTTCCTCAGACATGCACATGCACTGTTAAACTTCTGTTCCTCAGACATGCACATGTACTGTTAAACTTCTGTTCCTCAGACATGCAGATGCACTGTTAAACATCTGGTCCTCAGACATGCACATGCACTGCTAAACTTCTGGTCCTCAGACATGCACATGCACTGTTAAACTTCTGTTCCTCAGGCATGCACATGCTCTGTTGAATTTCTGTTCCTCAGACATGCACATACACTGTTAAACTTCTGGTCCTCAGACATGCACATGCACTGTTAAACTTCTGTTCCTCAGACATGGACATGCACTGTTAAACTTCTGGTCCTCAGACATGCACACAAGTGGTTAAACTTCTGTTCCTCAGACATGCAAATGCACTGTTAAACTTATGGTCCTCAGACATGCACATGCACTGCTAAACCTTTGGTCATCAGACATGCACATGAACTGTTAAACTTCTGTTCCTCAGACATGCACATGCACTGTTAAACTTCTGTTCCTCAGACATGCACATGCACTGTTAAAGTTCTGGTCCTCAGACATGCACATGCACTGTTAAACTTCTGTTCCTCAGACATGCACATGCACTGTTAATCTTCTGGACCTCAGACATGTACATGCACTGCTAAACTTCTGGTCCTCAGACATGCACATGCACTGTTAAACTTCTGTTCCTCAGACATGCACATGCACTGTTAAACTTCTGTTCCTCAGACATGCACATGCACTGTTAGACTTCTGGTCCTCAGACATACACATGCACTATTAAACTTCTGGTCCTCAGACATGCACATGCACTGTTAAACTTCTGTTCCTCAGACATGCACATGCACTGTTAAATTCATGGTCCTCACACATGCACATACATTGCTAAACCTTTGGTCATCAGCCATGCACATGCACTGTTAACATACTGGTCCTCAGACATGCACATGCACTGCTAATCCTCTGTTCCTCAGACATGCACATGCACTGTTAATCTTCTGGTCCTCAGACATACACATGCACTGCTATCCTTCTGGTACTCAGACCTGCAGATGCACTGTTAAACTTCTGTTCCTCAGGCATGCACATGCACTGTTAAACTTCTGTTCCTCAGACATGCACATGCACTGTTAGACTTCTGGTCCTCAGACATACACATGCACTGTTAAACTTCTGTTCCTCAGACATGCACATGCACTGTTAAACTTCTGGTCCTCAGACATGCACATGCACTGCTAACATTCTGGTCCTCAGACATGCACCTGCATTGTTAGACTTCTGTTCCTCAGTCATGCACATGCACTGTTAAATTCTGGTCCTCAGAGATGCACATACACTGTTAAACTTCTGTTCCTCAGACATGGACATGCACTGTTAAACTTCTGGTCATCAGACATGCACATACGCTGTTAAACTTCTATTCCTCAGACATGCACATGCACTTCTAATCATCTGGTTCACAGACATGCGCATGCACTGCTAAACTTCTGGTCATCAGACATGCACATGCACTGTTAAACTTCTATTCCTCAGACATGCACATGCACTGTTAAATTTCTGTTCTTCAGACTTGCATATGCACTGTTAAATGTCTGTTCCATAGACATGCACATGCACTGTTAAACTTATGGTTCTCAGACATGCACATGCACTGTAAAACTTCTGGTCCTCAGACTTGCACATGCACTGTTAAACTTCTGGTCCTCAGACATGCACCTGCATTGTTAGACTTCTGTTCCTCAGACATGCACTGTTAAACATCTGGTCCTCAGAGATGCACATACACTGTTAAACTTCTGTTCCTCAGACATGCACTGCTAATCTTCTGGTCCTCAAACATGCGCATGCACTGCTAAATTTCTGGTCCTCAGACATGCACATGCACTGTTAAACTTCTATTCCTCAGACTTGCACATGCACTGTTAAACTTTGGTTACTTAGACTTGCACATGCACTGTTAAACTTCTGTTCCTCAGACACGCACACACACTGTTAAAATTCTGGTCCACAGACATGCACATGCACTATTAAACTTCTGGTGCTCAGACATGCACATGCACTGTTAAACTTCTGGTGCTCAGACATGCACATGCACTGTTAAACTTCTGGTCCTCAGACATGCACATGCACTATTAAACTTCTATTCCTCAGACATGCACATGCACTTTTAAACTTCTGGCCCTCAGACATGCACATGCACTGCTAAACATTTGGTCGACAGACATGCACATGCACTGTTAAATTCTGGTCCTCAGTTATGCACATGCACTGCTAAACTTCTGGTCCTCAGACATGCACATGTACTGTTAAACTTCTGTTCCTCAGACATGCAGATGCACTGTTAAACATCTGGTCATCAGACATGCACATGGACTGCTAAACTTCTGGTCCTCAGACATGCACATGCACTGTTAAACTTCTGTTCCTCGGGCATGCACATGCTCTGTTGAATTTCTGTTCCTCAGACATGCACATACACTGTTAAACCTCTGGTCATCAGACATGCACATGCACTGTAAACTTCTGTTCCTCAGACATGCACATGCACTGTTAAAGTTCTGGTCCACAGACATGCACATGCACTGTAATCTTCTGGTCCTCAGACATGTACATGCACTGCTAAACTTCTGGTCCTCAGACATGCACATGCACTGTTAAACTTTTGTTCCTCAGACATGCACATGCACATGCACTGTTAAACTTTGTTCCTCAGACATGCATATGCACTGTTAAACATCTGTTCCTCAGACATGCACATGCACTGTTAAGCTTCTGTTCATAGGTTCATAGGTTCATAGGTTCATACTAGGCTATCTGTCGTAGGGCATTTATAAGCCTAGCCAGAGTGTGTTTGTCTTTCTCCACCCATTTTAAAATAATTTTGCTATGCCCTTTTTTGACGTCAGTATACTGTGCCTCTGTCTAACAGTGACACAGAAGTGATACCCGGGGTAAACCTATGATCTCCCATCCACTCATCAAGATTCCTCTTGAAGAGAGTCAATGAGGGACTCTGTCTAACATGGACTGGGATTTTATTCCATAGTGAAGGGAGCCTCTGGGTTATGAATCTGTCCCTCCAGCATGTCCTATTTATTTCAGTGCTGAGGTTCAAGTCTCTCGAGCGCGTAGCTCGATGGGATTTGGATTTTCTGAGGTGCAGCATGTCCATTAATTCTGGGTTGGACATGGCTTTATACATCAGGCACAGATCGCCTCGGAGCAGGTGGTATGCCACTGAGTAGAGCTGGAGCTTCTTTAACCGGGCAGCATATGGCATTTCTTTGAGCCCTTTGATCCTCTTGGTGAGGTACTTTTGGGGTCTTTCCAGTTGCTGCAGGTGTCTGGTAAGCTATATCCCAAAAGGGGCATTGTACTTAATTATGGGCCTGATGAGAGATGAATAAAGAGGCACGATGTCCTCCCCTGATCTAGATGTGAATCCCTTCATGATTAGGTGGGCTTTATAAAATGTTTTTCTAACCACTTTGGCCATGTGGTTGTCAAATGAGAGATTGCGATCAACTTGTGTCTCCAGGTCCCTAATTACATCTTCTGTACTTAATGGATTGCCACCTATATGGTAATTTGTGGGCACTTTGTTTTTGCCAAAGGGGATGACTATGCACTTTTTGGCATTTAGCTTGAGGCCATGGCTCTAGCACCAGTTGTCTGTTTCTATGAGGCCCTTTTGGAGGATGCTTTTGTTGGCTGGAGTGTCGATTATGGTGCCCAGTTTGCAGTCATTTGCAAACTTGGTCAGCCACAGTCCTTCCGTGTTGGCCTGTACCTCCGAGAAATATATAGCGAACAAGAGAGGTCCCAGGACTGAGCCTTGTGGGACGCCACTTGTAACTGGTTTGGAGTCTGACATGGCTCCAGCAATTCTAACCATGTGGGTTCTGTCCTTGAGCCAGTTTGCAACCCATCTAGTGACATAGGGGTTTATATGTAAGCTGGTGAGCTTATCTATAATGCCCGAGTGGGGTATTGTATCGAAGGCTTTTGCTAGGTCCAGGTAGGCTGTGTGGACCACCTTCCCCTCAACAATGGCCTTAGTGACTGTTTCAAAGAAATCAACCAGGTTTAAGAGGCAGGATCTGCCCTTAACAAAGCCAAACTGGGTAGGATCCAGTGTCTGTAGGTCCCCAATATCTTTATTTATGAGGTCCATGATGATCCTTTCCATAGCTTTGCAGACCATGCTAGTCATGCTTATGGGGCGATAGTTTCCAGGATCCGTTGAGGCACCACCTTTGTGGAGAGGGACCACTCTTGCTGTACGCCACTCTTTGGGTGCATATCCTGTAGGAAGGCTGAGATTGAACAGTAGTTTTATGTTTGGGATATCTCTTCTTGGAGTTCATGTAGGACGCAGCCCGGGACACAGTCTGGTCCCATTGATGCTGTGTTTTTTGCTTTGGAGAGGGCAGCTCTTACCTGAGCATCTGAGATGTCAGGGGGGCAGCACTCTGCTGCGATAGATATTTGCCCTTTTGGTGGGGAGGGGGGAGATGTTTGCGCTGAACCTGTCAGCTAGGATGTTGGCAATGTCTGTGGGTTCGGTGTATTTTTTGTCATTTTGGACTAATTCTGAGCATATCTGGGAATTCCCACCCAGGTTCCTAACATAACTAAAGAAAGCCTTGTGATTATCCTTAGTGTCCTGTGCAATTTTTCTCTCAAAGTTGGCCTTAGACGATTTTATGAGTGCCCGTAGTTTTTTGCTAATGCTGATCAGAGATGCCTTCCCTTTTTGGGATTTTGCTCTATCATGTAGTAGCTTCCTCCTTCTATTGTATAGTTTTTTTATGGCTGGGGTCCACCAGAGAGGAAGTCTGCCTTTGGAGGATTAGGACTTGGTTTTATTTGGGATTGCATGATCCATGCATTCCTGAAGGTGTTCATAGAATGCATTTATAAAGGATTCTGCGGTCTGGGCCATATTTTCCACAGGCCCGGGGGCTTTGAAGGATTCCACCTAGGTTTTGAGGAGTGTGAAATTTGCATTAGAGAAGTTTTTCACTGTGGTTTTCAGGGCAGGGGGTGGAGTCAGGATGTGAGATTAGTTTATGGTCTGATCTTACCAATGAGGGATACACTTCTGGTCTGGAGCATAGAGTCCCCATATTGGTGATGATCAGGTCCAGTATGTTTTCCCCTCTTGTGGGAGTGGTAACAAGTTGTTCCATAGCATTTGAGTTTATAAATTCTAGAAACCTTTGGGCTAGGGTGTTGGAGCTAGAGTAATGCTCCCAGTCTATGTTTGGGTAGTTGAAGTCACCCAATATAATGGTGTTTGGAGAGACCTTCATATTTTCCAGTGTTCTCAGGAAGGCCGAGTGGGGTTCCTGTGTTTGGTAGGGTGGTCTGTAGCAGGCTATAAACTGGAAGGCAGTTTTACCCACTGTTAGTTGCACATGGATAGTCTCTGATGCTTCGTGCTGTGCCACCAACCTGGAGGTGTGGGTATCTTTGATGAATATTGATACTCCCCCTCCTTTTGTGGTTCGGTCCAAGTTTTAGGGCCGAAAAGCATGGTATGAGGTATCACCTGGTAGTGCTGGGGTGATCTCGGGAGCCTTGAACCAGGTTTCTGTTACTGCACAGATATCGATGTTCTCCATGTTAAGGAGAGTTTTGAGTGCATGCATCTTGAGGTTTAGACTTATAGCAATGAGTAGCATTACTCTTAGTTTCTTATCCCTTGTGATACCTATGGAGGTGGGTTTGTCTTTTGAGCCTTGCCTAAAAAAGGCACTATGGGGGTAGCAAGAGCCTTTGCCAATATCTGAAAGCCCAGGGGTGACAGGTGCAGACATACACATGCAATGTTAAACTTCTGTTCCTCAGATATGCACATGCACTGTTAGACTGCTGGTCCGCAGACACACACATGCACTATTAAACTTCTGGTCCTCATACATGCACATGCATTGTTAAACTTCTGTTCCTCAGACATGCACATGCACTGTTAAATTCCTGGTCCTCAGACATGCACATGCACTGCTAAACCTCTGGTCCCCAGACATGTACATGCACTGTTAAACTTCTATTCCTAAGACATGCACATGCACTGTTAAACTTCTGTTCCTCAGACATGCGAATGCACTATTAAACTTCTGGTCCTCAGACATGCACACTCACTGTTAAACTTCTGTTCCTCAGACATGCATATGCACTGTTAAACTTCTGTTCCACAGAAATGGACATGCACTGTTAAACTTTTGGTCCTCAGACATGCACATGCACTGTTAAACTACTGGTCCTCAGACATGCACATGCACTGTTAAACCTCTGGAACTGAGACATGCACATGCACTGTTAAACTTCTGTTCCTCAGACATGCGCATGCACTGTTAAACTTTGGTCGTCAGACATGCACATGCACTGCTAAACGTTTGGTCGTCAGACATGCACATGCACGTATAAACTTCTGTTCCTCAGACATGCACATGCACTGTTAAACTTCTGGTCCTCAGACATGCACATGCACTGCTAAACTTCTGGTCCTCAGACATGCTCCTGCATTGTTAAACTTCTGTTCCTCAGACATGTACATCCACTGATAAACTTCTGGTCCTCAGACATGCACATACACTGTTAAACTTCTGTTCCTCAGACATGCACATGCACTGCTAATCTTCTGGTACTCAGACATGTGCATGCACTGCCAAACTTCTGGTCCTCAGACATGC